>NC_090729.1:176405282-176407782 GCF_036898095.1 Palaemon carinicauda | reverse complement strand
ACTCTGAAGTGGCAAGGAGCTCTTACCCAAGACTTATTTATGCAAGAGTGATGATCGGCTTTGGCTTTCAAGATCTAAAGGGTGAAGACTAAGAGAGAGAGAGAGAGAGAGAGAGAGAGAGAGAGAGAGAGAGAGAGAGAGAGAGAGAGAGAGAGAGAGAAAGGAAGGGGAGAGATTCAAGTACGTAGGTTTTAGGAGATTAAACTCGTTGCTACCCAAACTTTTGGAAATATTTGATTTTATCTTTTATTATATGTACGAAAGTATATTTTCCTGTCATACCATTTACTTTTCATTACTGCTATATATATTCCCCTCCTCTGATTTCTCTCTTACATTTTTTATACCTTGGAGTCTATAAAAGTAATTTCGGCCATTTACTCAACAGAAAAAAAAAATGATTCAGTATCCCCAATTCTTCTATTCCTTTTTAAGCTCTTTATGTTACTTGTATTAGTGAAAGCTTATACATGGAATTCCATTACGTTTGTAAATGTTTTAGACGAAAAAAATAAACGACCTATTGGAAAAAAAACCATCCCTGGTGATCTGCCGGACTGGGGTTCGAGTCAGGCTCCAGCTCGATAGTGCCATGTAGTGTCTGCAGCCTCACGATGGGGATTTTTTGGAGAGCCTATAGGCCTACCTGCTGAGTCATGAGTAGTCATTGTCTGGCACTTCCTTGTCCTAGATTGGGAACAAAGGAGCCTTGGGTACTGATCATATGTATACTGTATATGGGCAGTCTCTAGGGCATTGTCCTGCTAGCTAGGAAATGGTCACTATCTCTTGCCTCTGCCATTCATGAGCAGCCTTTTATCCTTTAAACCTATCGGATATTATATTGAATTTATAAAACATGAATAATGAAAAGTTCTTTCGATATAAACATTGATTTACATATGCTGTCAATCAGATATACCAGAAATGTTCTAAATAAAACATCTTACCTAAATTCGATTGAATTTGATCAATCTTCTGTTACAATTCAATTTCAAAACCAAGAACCACATCGAAGTGGATGGTGCTTGCTTCGTATTGTGTTACACGAAAAGACAAAAGTGAATCTGGTTCTTCAAATTTCAATACACAAAATTACTAAATTTCTTTAATATATATATATATATATATATATATATATATATATATATGTATATATATATATATATATATATATATGTATATATATATATATATATATATACATAAACTTGTTCTTGCTAGAGAAATGACTTCAGCCAAGCAAGGTAATATTCCAGCTCAATCTTAACCAGCCGAATAATATATCAACAGATATGGAAGTAAATATATATATATATATATATAAATATATATATATATATATATATACATATATATATATATATATATATACGTATATATATATGTATATATACATATATATATATATATAAATATATATATATATATATATATATATATATATACATATATATATATATATATATATATATATATACGCATACACACACACACAAACACACACACACATATATATATATATATATATATATATATATATATATATATATATATATATATATATACAGTATATATATATATATATATATATATATATATATATATATATATATATATATATACAGTATATATATATATATATATATATATATATATATATATATATATGTGTGTGTGTGTGTGTGTGCGTATGGGTGAGAGAGCAAATATGTATAAACACATTTGTATATAACCATCATTATCATCATCTGCCGTTACTAGTCCACTACAGAACAAAGGCCTCAGACATGTCCTTCCACTTGCGCCCGTTTGTGGTCTTTCTACGCCAGTCTACACACGCAAAATTTTTTAGTTCGTGAATCCATCGTCTTCTCTTTCTTCCCCTCCTTCTTTTGCAATCGCTAGGAACCCATTCTATTATTCCTAATGTCTACCTATTGTCTGTCATTCTCATTATATGTCCTGCCAATGTCCCTTTCTTTTTCTTACAAGTTGTTAGAATATCCTTTATACATACAGACACACACACATATACATATACATGTATATATATATATACATATATATATATATATATATATATATATATACAGTATATATATATATATATATATATATATATATATATATATATATATATATATATATATATATATATATATATACTTCACGCTTCATTGTCTTCAACCATATGGGCCTGGGTCTTCTAACTCTTCTACTGCCTTGTGGTGAACTAATTTATTTCGGGGAGTGTTAGGAGCATGTCCAAAACATCTCCTTCCCTCTGGTTACGGCTCATTTTCGCTGTGACAGCTCAAAATCCGAATAATCTGGCCTGTTCTTTACATATTTTCTTTTGTTCTCATACATATGACAACAGTGATATTATCATAAAATTATTTTTCGCCCAAGGAGTTAACTACTGCACTGCAATTGTTCAGTGGCTACTTTCCTCTTGGTAAAGGTATGAGGTACTGTTTAGCAGTGGCAAGCAGCT
>NC_090729.1:176397782-176400282 GCF_036898095.1 Palaemon carinicauda | reverse complement strand
AATGAGACGTCATAGTTAGAGAGCTATTACTTGAGTTAATTATAGAGCTAGGTTTAATTTTTTACAGTAACAGTTTCTGCCGATTTGTGTATATATATATACATATACATACATATATATATATATATATATATATATATATATATATATATATATATATATATACGTGTGTGTGTGTGTGTGTGTATATATGTATATATAATTCTGAGTGAGTGACAAACTGATGGGAAAAATCCATTAACTTCCTATTACTCAAGGCAATTTTTTTTTTGGCAAATTTTTGAGTACCATTACTATACATGAGAACGGTTGTACTTACGTCCGGCGAACCAGCCAGTACCCAGATAACTTGATCATTCTGAGTAGATTTTGTATTCGCATCGCATTGCGTTTTTAAACTACGTTTACTATAGTGATCTAGGATCAATAAAATTCTGGAATTTATGCACAAACATTTATCTGCAACCTTTTGCGCAATATATTTGCAAGACTCAAGCTAAAATGTAGATTCCAGAGATGTGTCCTCTTATGAAATTATTATGTATAGTTGGCTTCATTAATTCCAGTACACTTCGCGGGAAGCTTAGGAGACGTCAGTGTATCGGAATCAGTGAAGCCAACTGTACACATGAAATTAAAGACAACGTAATGCTAAAAGATTGTTTTAAGAAAGGAATAAACTGTATTCACTTCAATTTAAACTTATACTTTTTCTTAACGTAAATTAACGCTATGTTAATCTAAAGGTCGACCAGTTAGAAACTTGAATGATATAATATAAAATTATATAACTTCTTAAATGAAAGATATTTCTCACGGTTGTTTCAATAGTGAGATATTTAAGCAAAGCACCTCCATTAAATACATTGCATTATTATAACTATTTTTCTTCTGTTGAAGCAATGTTGAGAATTTTGGTAGTATATAATATCTATCTATCTATCTATCTATCTATATATATACATATATATATATATATATATATATATATATATATATATATAAATATATATATATATATATATATATATATATATATATATATATAGCCTATGTATGAGCATACATATACTGTACACACACACACACACACACACACACACATATATATATATATATATATATATATATACTGTATATATATACATATATATAAAGGTATAATGATACATTCTCTCTCTCTCTCTCTCTCTCTCTCTCTCTCTCTCTCTCTCTCTCTCTCTCTCTCTCTCTCTCTCTCTTTATATCTATATATACATATATACATAAGTACATATATATATATATATATATATATATATATATATATATATATATATATATATATATAGACACACACATATGTGTGTGTGTGTATGTGTGGGATTTACTTCCGATCAACCTCTGATCATAAAGCATTAACTTTCAGCGCCCTGATTATACACTTTTTACATGAGCCATTAAAAGCCTGTACGTCCTTTACGATTATATGCATGAACCTTTTGAAAAGTCACAAACTGAATAATAGCTGAAAGCCGAGGAACCCTTGTTGTTGTTGTTGTTGTTGTCGTCGTTGTTGTTATTGTTGTTGTTGCTATTCGTCGCCTTCTTCTTCTTCTTCTGAGCATTACCTTCGTTCTAGATCATTTTCATTACAAGGCAAAGACCAGAACCACCCTTAAGGTCTATCTACTTTTTTTTTTTCCTTTTTTCTATCTGTTTTTCGTCCGCCATCTGAGTCCAAAGAAATAGAGGCACCGTTCCTTAGCATATTATGAAATCCTTCTCGTATGATGCTTTCCCGAGCTCGAGGCCAGATATCATTTCCATTCTGTGCTTGATTTTTTTTGCTCCATTCTCTCTTTTTTTTATTAATGGAGGTTCTGGGGAAAGCCCGCTTTCATGAAATATTTAGTTGGGAGTGGAGAGACTTTAGTATTTTAGGGTGCAAAATTAGTTGTGAGAATTTACGTTTTCTCTTAGATGTTGATAAATGTTGCAGAATTACTTTTTAAAATCTTGTTTTAGAAGTTATGCTTTATTTCTGATATTCCTGTCTCACGTCATTTTCTTTTGCTATTTTATTAAACGTTATATTTCTTACAATTTTATAATTCTGCTATTTTATTAAACGTTATATTTCTTACAATTTTATAATTCTGCTATTTTATTAAACGTTATATTTCTTACAATTTTATAATTCTGCTATTTTATTAAACGTTATATTTCTTACAATTTTATAATTCTGCTATTTTATTAAACGTTATATTTCTTACAATTTTATAATTCTGCTATTTTATTAAACGTTATATTTCTTACAATTTTATAATTCTGCTATTTTATTAAACGTTATATTTCTTACAATTCTATAATTCTGCTGTTTTAAACGTTTATGTTTCTTATATTTCTATAATTCTGCTATTTTATTAAACGTTTATATTTCTTATATTTCTATAATTCTATTTTATCAAACGTTATATTTTTTATATATCTATAATTTTGCTATTTTATTAATCGTTAT
>NC_090729.1:176390282-176395282 GCF_036898095.1 Palaemon carinicauda | reverse complement strand
TATATATATATATACATTTATATATATATTGTTTGTGTATGCCAATTATCATTTTCATATACATTCTCAAGCAACTGAATCATGGATAAATCCGAATTGCGAAAAAATGACCAAAACAATAAGCTAGTGATTAAATAAAATCTTATTAAAAGGTTTATGCGCTTTCCAATAATCCCCCTACACACAGCCCACCTACCTTCATTTTGAACCTACTTAAAGGTTTAAAGGTTGCACATTAATGGCAAAGGCAAGGGACAGTGATATTGCATTAGCTAGCTAGCCTATCCGCTCCAATGTTTCTTCAATACCTTTTATCCAACATTTTCTTCTGGTTTTCCCGAGGCAAATTGGTTTTATTCTTTCCACAGGATCAAACCATCTTGAAATTCTATGATTCACCCTTTCATTAATTACTAATAATTTCTATTCTCCTCTGAATCTCCATACATCTTTTCATTTCACTTCATTTAAGTTTATAGATACAAAAGCTATTGTACCAGACACTAATATTTTTCCCTTCACATCCACCATCCATAAATCACTCCCATAAAGATGATCAGCAATTCCTTCCAAAATTCTGACATTGGCTTCAAAAAGACACTCGAATTTCCTTCTGATATTTTGCACACATCCAACTGCCTTACTTGCTTTACATAATCTGACGCTCACAATATGGTTCATATTTTTACATGAAAACATAAAAATATGTACGGACAAGCACACACACAAATACACACCTATGTTGTACACTTCATTCCTGTGTTAAAGTTCCGTTTCCATTGGTAGCTTAACTAAACAGGGTGACAAGTCTCTTTTCATAGTTTATTATTATTATTATTATTATTATTATTATTATTTGCTAAGCTACAATCCTAGTTGGAAAAGCAAGATACTATAACCCCAAGAGCTCCAACAGGGAAAATGGCTCAGTGAGGAAAGAAATAAGTAAATAAACTACAAGGAATGAAAATATAAAATATTTTAGGAACACTTATAACATTAAAACAGATCTTTCATATATAGTCTATAAAAACTTGAAAAAGCAAGAAGAATAAAAATAAGATAGAAAAGTGTGCCCGAATGTACCCTCAAACAAGAGAACGCTATCCCAAGACAGCAGAAGACCATGGTACAAAGATCATGGCACTATCCAGGACTAGAGAACATTGGTTTGATTTTGGAGTGTCCTTCTAGAAAAGCTGCTTACCATAGCTAAGCAGTCTCTTCTGCCCCTACCAAAAGGAAAGTAGCCATTGGGAAATTATAGTGCAGTAGCTAACCTTTTGAGTGAAGAATTGTTTGGTAATCTCAGTGTTGTCAAGTGTATGAGGACAGATGAGAGCGTGGAAAGAATAGACCAGACTATCTGGTGTGTTTGTAGGCAAAGAAAGAAACTAACTGTAACCAGAGATGTGGAACCAATATAGTACTGCCTGGCCAGTCAAAGGAGTCAATAACTCTCTAGCGATAGTATCTTAACGGGTGGTTGGTGCCCTACCAACCTACAACCTACTCTGAAAGTTCTATTCAAATGTTATTACTGATCTTAAAATATGTTATTCTAATTGTTTATTACTGTACTTGTAGTTTACTTACTTCCTTACTTTCTTTCCTCACTGGACTATTTTCCTTGTTGGAGTCCTTGGGCCTATGGCATCCTGCTTTTCCAACTATTGTTGTAGCTTAGCCAATAATAATAATAATAATAATAATAATAATAATAATAATAATAATAAAAATAATAATGTTCCCTAATATCTGAACGTACAATTATGTAAACTTCACAAAGCTATCATGTTGGAGAAATGTCGATTTCCAGTCTAAGTACAGAACAGGAATTCTATATTCAGAATGGAAATTCTAGTTATTGTCATTATTATCATCACTAGAATTGTACTTGCATATGTAGAGTAGGGCCGTCACTCACTGACCCACTCTCACATTTCATAAGTGAATTAGTAATCTCATTATCGCCCCACGTATAATCGAACAAGGAGAAGTGTGGAATACGAGCATATACCATTTGAAGGGGGCCGGTGGCAGCTGAGCTCAGTCTTCTAATCTACGGATATGTGGATTCTGTCTCCAATATTTTTTTCTATGAGCTATTAATACATTCATATACTTTTCTCATCTCCTCTATATAATAAAGAACAAGTGTCTGGTTTTATTTATATATATATATATATATATATATATATATATATATATATATATTGTATATATATAATAGAGAAAGTATCTGGTTATATATGTATATATATATATATATATATATATATATATATATATATATATATATATATATATATATATATATATATCCGGTCACAGCTTCTCCCCATCCTTAGGATAGGGGGAGAGAGAGTAGCCATACCCTGGTGAGAGGCGAGTGCGTGTACATGTATGTGCATATTTAACAAAACATTTAGCAGTCATTTTTGACGGGTCGTGTACACTAGTATTATATATTCAAGTCTGAGGCTCTGTTCATCACAGGAAAACGAAGAAACTCCTCAAGTGTGTTTTCTCTCTTTCTTGATATCATATAACATTTTGGATCACAACACGACATTTACTCGGTTATTATTCATAAATAAAGCAGAATCTTAATAATTTACCATTGGTTCTCAAAGCCAATATTTGAAGGTAAAATCATGACTAAAGGTTAGCAGATAAAGGATTAATTTTGTATATTTTGTTCCATACGTCATTATCATTATCACGAGGAATCATTATTTATTATTGATGGAAATAGTAAATCAGTTGATATTCTATATTGTAGAGAAAATATAGTCTTCTCTAGAGGGGGAATTATAACTTATGGGGAATTCAGACCGATTTTTTTTTTTTTTACGATTATTTATTTTTTTCTTAAATACCAACCAAGCCTTTGTGCATAATAAACTTTTAGATAAAAGCTTCTTTGAATACGTTAATAATTGCTGTATAAGTTCTTTATGCTCAGCTCTTCATTAAATCAGTAGATTCACGAAATATCCCTCACTTTTGGGTTTTATCTTTCATAATCTACCTAGACGAAATTTAATTATTATTATTATTATTATTATTATTATTATTATTATTATTATTATTATTATTATTATTTCTTGCTAAAGTACAACCCTAGTAGGAAAAGCAGGATGCTATAATCCCATGGCCCCAACAGGGAAAATAGCCCAGTGAGGAAAGGAAACAAGGAAAAATTAAACATTTTAAGAGCAGTAACAACATTAAAATAAATATTCCCTACATAAACTATAAAATCTTTAACAAAACAAGAGGAAGAGAAATAAGATAGAATAGTGTGCCCTAGTGTACCCTTAAACAAGAGAACTGTAATCGTCATATGCTCTGCTTCTTTAAATTTCATCTTATATTTGCCTTTGTTAATCTTGTAACCAAATGTACATGCTTTGGGATCAACTCCAGTACATGTCAGTCATGCCTTTTAGTTTAACCTAAAGCTTCTTATTTGTAATGCGGGAGATTACAGGGGTTCTGACTTTGTACTCCGCAGAGAGCTTAAAAACAACAAATCCCAAAGCTTCTCAAACGACCAAAAAAAAAAAAAAAGAAAAAAAAAAAAAAAAAAAGGAAACAAATTTATCTTCAAACAAATCCAGCATCAAAACGCACATGCCATCTCACAGTCTCGGAAGGCGTACCCTCCATAGACTGGATAAACCAAAAAGGAAGAGGAGGGGAGACTCTTATCATATGAATTATGTAGCCTACCTTATGAGGCCATTTAGTAAGGGATACCTGTGTATTTTGTGACATGGGGCTGAGCAAAAGGTTATGGAAGTTATGGAAGATGTAAAGCAACTTGGAAAAACAAATAAAGGCAATATTTACAGGGATTTCTTTTTTGTTGTATTTGGAGTTCCAGAATACTTTTGAACCAAGATTTATGATAGGCATTCAATCTTACAATTCGCCATGTTGATGAATGATTGGGGCTGAGCACAAGGTTATGTAAGCTATGGAAGATATAAAGCAACTTGAAAAAACAAATATTGGTAACATTTACAGCGGTTTTTTGTTGTATTCGGAGTTCCAGACTACTTGTGAACCGAGATTTATGTTAGACATTCAATCTTACAATTCGACATGTTGATGAATGATTGGGGCTGAGCACAAGGTTATGTAAGGTATGGAAGATATAAAGCAACTTGAAAAAAAAAATATTGGTAATATTCATAGCGGTTTTTTGCTGTATTCGGAGTTCCAGACTACTTGTGAACCGAGATTTATGTTAGACATTCAATCTTACAATTACCCAAGTTGATGAATAATTGGGGCTGAGCACAAGGTTATGTAAGCTATGGAAGATATAAAGCAACTTGAAAAAACAAATATTGGTAACATTTACAGCGGGTTTTTGTTGTGTTCGGAGTTCCAGAATACTTGTGAACCGAGATTTATGTTAGACATTCAATCTTACAATTCGTCATGTTGATGAAAGATTGTGGCTGAGCACAAGGTTATGGAACTTATGGAAGATGTAAAGCAACTTGAAAAAAAACAAATATAAGTAGCATTAACAGTGATTTTTCTCGTATTCGGAGGAGCTCCAGAATACGTGTGAAGCGACCTTTATGTTAGGCATTAAGTCTGACAGTTTGCCATGTTGATGATTGATCATTGGCCTGAAAGAAGATATATGAAATTGAATTGGATGATGACGGGTACTTTACAAATCTTGATATAGCATATAATGTTATATTTCTAAGTAAAAGTGTACAGATTTTGCAACTATTAACAGAATGAATTAAATGACAAGTGATTTTGCAAGTTTTGAGTCTATGCTGTTAAAACAAGTAAATGAGAATGGTAAATGCTCGTAAGCGAATCTGGTAATCTGGAAATTCCCAGAATTAGATATGATGGCAAAGTTGTTATAGGATATAGTGATGACTCTCCTGGATTCAAACTCCCTGGAATACGGGAGATGATTGATCACACTTGTATTTAGTACCCAAATATATTCATTTATC
>NC_090729.1:176380282-176385282 GCF_036898095.1 Palaemon carinicauda | reverse complement strand
CACTCCAAAATAGTTAGGCAGAAACACTTACTACTTAGGGAGTACAAGAATTGGTGGATTTTATTTTATAGGTGGTAAAAGAACACTACCCTGAGGAACACCAGATATCACATTCTTATACTCACCATGGTGCCCATCAACAACAACTCTTTGCGATCTATTAATTGAGAATTTAATAATGATGCTAAGAAACGACCCACCCACTCACTTTTGAGAGAATATATGAGTCGTAAAAGGCTAATCATCTGTTTATCTATAAGCAGAGTATGTTGATTTGTTTAAGCGAGTATCTGAGTCTGGAAAGAGACGGGATGTTATTGGAAGGGTTGTTTTGTGTCTATGCATAGCTGGCTTCGCAAATTTAGGAATACTTCACGAGCATATGTCTGACTATATATATATATATATATATATATATATATATATATATATATATATATATATATATATATATACTCGTATTATATATCAGGTCATGTTCAGCTGCAGACGTATAACTTCTCGGTCTTTCCCCGTCCCCCGGGTAGGGAAGAGAGGAAGTAGTCATACCCTGGTGAGAGGGAGTGTAGTTAGGAGAGGGGGAGGGTTTAGGATAAGATGAATTTGTGTGCATGTGTTTGCACATCTATCTATATATTTAGTCACTTTTGACGGATCGCGTACACTAGTAACGATATAGTTACAGTAATGAAAACGACTTTGTATCATGCCGTTGCTACATTGCTTAATGCCAGATGTCTGCAAAGCTCACCGTTATATGTATTAAAATTCATAAAGCCAAGGTCTCCTCAAAGGGACAGTCCTCAGTGGGATTAGTTTATATGTTGATTTCACAGAATTTAAAAGGACAGAAATGGAGTGATTTTGGCGTTTGTATCAATGAATGTGATTAATTATTAATTGAGATAAAGGAGTTATTAAAGTTGATGAAGTTTAGGCTAGTAAAATATTTATTTTTGTGGTGTCACAGGCGTACGACAAAGGGGGGCTGAGGGGGGGCCTGAGGTCCCCATGATTTGGGCAAACTCAAATTCAGTGCAACAGGACTATTTAACTGTCAGATAGTGAATGCTGACTCAGTCTTTGAGTGTTTTATTTACACACAGAAACACACACATACACACACACACACACACATATATATATATATATATATATATATATATATATATATATATATATATGTATATACATATATATATAAATATATATACACACATATACATATATATATATATATATATATATATATGAATATATATATGTATATATATTCACACACACACACACACACACACACATATATATATATATATATATATATATATATATATATATATATATATATATGTATATATATAAAACTGCTTGGATTTACAGGCAAAATATAATTCGGGCAGAAAGAGTTCATCCCCCCAAATGAGATGGGTCCCCTATATTCATGTATGTAGGAATTCATTTGTTTATCTTAATGTCAGTTTTGGAATGGGATCATCATCTTCAGCATCAAAGGAAAGGGTTAATGGTTCCAGGAATGGAAGGAAAAAGACACGATTAGTCATTAATATGGGTGGGAGACTTGGGTTAGGGCGTTATCGGAGAAGGGCCACCACTCCAGCATATCCGTATGCTTGTTTAATGAAGTCCTGTCCGTGCCTCATTAAGGACGAACGTCATATTACAACTGTGCTCTGCTTGCAACATCAATTAAGGTTGGTGCTTATAGAAGCCGTGCGATTTGCGCATCAAGACGCAATTATGGATATTTGATGATTAAACTTCCAATATGTATCGTGCGATCTCGAAACTAGTAAGTTGGAGAGCCGTAATGTTATTGAATATTTCCGCATGGTCTCTCATGAGGAAATATGGTCTACAGTATTTTCTAATTTTATTTAAAAAATCATTGCTCCAGAGGATCTTATAACTTATGAAGTACGGCGATGAAAAAAAAAAAAAAAAAAAAAAAAAAACTATTCGTCAGTGGGTTATGAAAGAAGTAAAATTTTCAATAACATTGCAAGAGGTGATATTTTATAAAATTTAATAACTTCGAGTTAGTGCCATAACCTTTTATACCAAATTCTTCCACTGTTATGGCGCAGAATTTTCTTGCTTGAGAGTACACTCGGGCAGACTATTCGATCTTAATTCTCTTCCTCTTGTTGTTTTTGAAGTTTTAATAGTTTTTATATTAAAGATTCATTTTTATATTGTAACTGTTCTTAGTATTTCATTTCATTTGTTCTTTACTTCTCTTGTAGTTTATTCATTTCCTTATTTCCTTTCCTCAATGGGATATTTTTCCCTGTTATAGCTCTTGGGTTTATGGCATCCTGCTTTTCCAGCTAGGGTTGTAGCTTAGCTAGTAATAATAATAATGATGATTATATATGAGCTAATCCTATAATTATATCCTCTTTTGCTAATAGCATTAACTCTACCTGTAATTGAAATAATGAATTCTAAGAAATCCATTTACTCATTTCCAATGTTAGTTCTGGGATTACTTTATATCACACAGATAATGACCTCTGATACATCTCCATAGTACTTTAAATATTCCTCTCTCTCTCTCTCTCTCTCTCTCTCTCTCTCTCTCTCTCTCTCTCTCTCTCTCTCTCTCTCTCACACATTTTATAAAAATACATACATACATATATAACTGTTTAAATAAACTGTATATATTTTATATATAAAGATATATGTGTGTATGTACGGGTATATATATATATATATATATATATATATATATATATATATATATATATATATATATATATATATGTGTGTGTGTGTATGTTCGGGTATATATATATATATATATATATATATATATATATATATATGTGTGTGTGTATATATATATATATATATATATATATATATATATATATATATATATATATATGAGTATGGGCGAAAATCTGTACATATACTTATGTATATACAGGCGTATGTATGTATATTTAGAAACACGAATTCACCTATATATATATAATTACATATATACACACACACGCATATATGTATACATATATATATATATATATATATATATAGAGAGAGAGAGAGAGAGAGAGAGAGAGAGAGAGAGAGAGAGAGAGAGAGAGAGAGAGAGAGAGAGAGATAAAACAATGACTACCAAACATATAAAACACACCAAGGTCTCTTGAAACTATCTAAAAATGTCAATATTGCTAAAAAAAAAAACACCATCTTCAAAATTGCATTTAATATCAAAGCACAGGTGGCATTTCGCAGTTATTGGCACGCTTCGATTGGTAAAGGCCACTACTCATCTTATTTCGTGGTCGGATGAAAGTTGGAAAGAATTTTCAATTAAACTTTTAGGAATTGCAGCTTTTAGTGGCTAGCGCTAGCTGGAATTTTCCGCGGGGAATTTCATGTCTGCTATGAGATTTATAACGAGAAGTTGCTTAGAAAAAAATAGCTATCATTCTGTCTCTGTCTCTACTGGTGCTCTGTTATTATTATTATTATTATTATTATTATTATTATTATTATCATTATTGTTGTTGTTGTTGTTGTTAGCTAAGATACAAACCTAGCTGGAAAAGCAGGATGCTACCAAGGGTTCCAATAAGGAAGAACAGCCCAGTGAGGAAATAAGAAAATAAATAATCTGCACGAGAAGTAATGAACAATTAAAATGAAATATTTTCTAAGAATAGTAGCAACATTTAAACATTTCTTTCATGAATTAACTATAAAAAGAGACTTATATCAGCATGTTCAACATAAAAACATTCGCTGCAAATTTGAACTTTTAAAGCCTTAATGTAGCCCGAGACTGGTCTCACGATATCACTAAAGTCGTTTGTATTTTGTTGACGTTATTTTCTTACTTTTCATAGTTTATAAATCAAAGCTTTATATTAATGTTGGTACTGTACTTAAAATATTTCATTTGTTCATTACTTCTCTTCAAGTTTATCTATTTCCTTTCCCCACTAGGGTATATTCCCTGTTGGAGCCCTAGGGCTTATAGAATTCTGTTTTTCCAACTAGGGTTGTAGTTTAGCAAATAATAATAATAATAATAATAATAATAATAATAATAATAATAATAATAATAATAATAATAATAATAATAAGGATTACTATTGTTTTATTAGGGGAGGAAATGTTGCTGGCACCATTCTCGTCTTTGAAAATCAGGAATCTTCTGAGATTTGGGTCTCTAAGCAGACGATTACCTTCTATCATTATGCATTAGAATTATCTTTCTTGTTTTTTATATATAAGTTTCACTCAATACTGTATATTTTACGGCACTAGACTTTTCTATTAATATCCACGGTTTGATTGATTGATTGATTGACTAGAGGTTTTCTGGCATCCTGACATCTAAGGTCATTGACACCGATCCACGGTTTGACAAAATTCTATATTCTCCTTCTAATCTTTTTTTTTTTTTTTTTTTTTTTTTTTTTGAACCGCTTAAAAACCTCTATTTTTTTAAAACTTATTTTTCTAATTAATTCATCAAATATTCATAACAGCAATTAGGCTAAATAAGTTAATTAGGTTGCCTAGCGCAATTGGGCTCTGATGAAAATAGAAAAATCTATTGACATATCAGGAATATTCCTAATGGTTGTGCACCAATATATAATCGGATTACATGACTAGTCTCTTCCAAGCGGTTTATTTCCAAATAAAATCTACGAATTTGCATAAAATCTTCAGTTTGTCTGGATCTTCTCTCCATTACGTATTTTATATCAGCATATATAAACGCATAAACAAACATAAGTACGCACGTGCTTTTAAAAGTGTGAAAATCATTTAATGATATGTGAAATATGCCAAAATTTGTTTTCGTTAGCCATGAGTCTTTGGTGAAATATGATTAATTATGAATTTGCCCATTACTTTTGAAACGAACTAATATCTCATTTACTATTTATAAAATTATTAAAAAGATTTCTTAAAAATTGCTTCTTGGCATGCTCAGAATAGTTTAAGAGAAATGG
>NC_090729.1:176367782-176375282 GCF_036898095.1 Palaemon carinicauda | reverse complement strand
ACTAGGTTGGTTAGCTGTGAGTGATCACACGAATATTTCCTACCATGACCAATCAGCAGTAGCCAGCGTGACTATGAAATTTGGCCAAACCCCAGACATGAATTGACATGTCCGATGCTTTGTTCTCCATTGGTATAGAAACAGCTGTTTTTTTTTTTTTTTTTGGTATCTATATACGCACTACCAAACTTATGATTAATTTAAAAATTATATGATTTCACTCATAAAAAGTTGTTTTATTTCAAAGACTGAAAATATATATTTTTCAACTATTTATCGATGACCTTCAATGAAACCATGTTTATATTCATAAATACATAATTTCTCAATATTCATATAAACATTTAAAATTCATGGAATATGTGAAGCAATTTGAGTCTTTCCCCCTTTATAACAGCTTTTGATCATATGAAATCAATTGAATTCATTCATCTCTTTATATAGCTCATTATATTATATTTGTAGTAGGTTTTTCAGATATGGAGCTCATCAAAAACCAATTTTTTTTAAAGGTCTTTCAAATAGAAATGACTTCGAGGGTAAAATTGGTTAAACAAACCGAAGAAATTTGATGGAAAATCGCTTTATTGAATAAAAGTCGTGATATGTTAGCTTCTGAGATCATATCAAATTGATAGCAAAGATGATGGATAGATAAGTAATCAAACAAAATGTACCAGACAATGAATATGATGGAGTGATCCTTCCTGAAAAAAAATTTTAATAATTCATCTGTCTGATTTCTATTAATCAGTTCATTTGCTGGCAGAGACACACTGCCAAATGAATGAGCAAAACCGCATTGTATTGGATACATTATGATTATAGACACGTCTGAATTAATCCCATTGAGTAAAATTGAGCTCTCAAAGTCTTAATTCTACAAGTTTTTCTCCTCGGCTTTTCTTCTTTCCCCGAAGGAAAAGAAAAGGTCCGCCTGGCATAAATTTCCTCAAGGAAATTATCAATATTCATTTTGTCATTTTCCCCCGTTTTCTACAATGTTCTTTTTGCAATTCCTTGTGAAGGAATTTCCCTTTCAAAAACGTCAACTTCACCCTTCGTAAAGAGAAGGCTTCCCAGCTATCTCCAAATTTCACTTTGAATTTTCTATTCAGTTTTCCAAATTCTTTGTTATCATTTCTCCCCGTTTTGTCAGTTCAATTATGCCGTCAAACATTATTTATTTTTAATTATAAGTATTTGATTGGTATTTAGTGGACTTCGTATAGAATTTCACCTTTACCGTTTCAATAGGTTAATTAATGAAAAGGGTTACCATAATTCAGTGGGTGATATATATATATATATATATGTATGTACATATATATATATATATATATATATATATATATATATATACTGTATATACGCTATATTATACACACGTATATATAGACCTATTTATAGATTTATAAATACATATGTATATCATCTATATATTCATACGTATTCATATATCTATTCAGTTTATACACAAACACTACATATGTGTATATATATATATATATATATATATATATATATATATATATATATATATATATACATATATATAAAACAAAACCAGACAATTTGACCCGAATCCACAATGAATAAAAGCAAATCTACACATTTTTTCTGAAGAGCATTTTCGAGCTAACGATAAAACCGGACTTCCTCCTTACGGCTATCATTCGTTTCAACCGGATTATAACAAAGGCGACTTTCACTTTTTTTTTTTTTTTATTTTCCCGTAAAACTTTTAGAACATCCGAAAGAAAAGGCTTGAGCTTTATCTCGCTTTTTACGCTAGTATCGATTTGGCTTTTTTTCTTTTTTTTTCTTTTTTTCTTTTTATTTTTTTTCTTTTTTTTTGTATAGCAGTAGAGAGCAGCTCCGTTTCGAAATTGGATTTTTGATAAATTTTATAAAAAAAAAAAAAATGCGAGACATTAGGGGATATAAAGTGTTATATTATTTGTCTTTGTTAATTTTTTTCGTTCCATTTCGGATGTGTTTCCGATATTTTTCTTAAAGTAATTATATCTATTGAATTTGTTCCATTTCGGATGTGTTTCCGATATTTGTCTTAAAGAAATTATATATATTGAATTTGTTCCATTTCGGAAGTGTTTCCGATATTTTTCTTAAAGTAATTATATCTATTGAATTTGCTCCATTTCGGATGTGTTTCCGATATTTGTCCTAAAGTAATTAATATCTATTGAAATTGTTCCATTTCGGAAGTGTTTCCGATTTTAGCATTAGATTCATTAAATCTACTGAATTCATTAAAAATATTTTGTGAAATTTTAAACATACACCATACATATATATATGTGTAAATATGTGTTCGTAATACTAGGCAGGCAGTTAATTCTAATAGCCAGGCCTTCTCCATCACGAGGCTCAATACTACGCAGTACTCTAGAAGTTTGATTCCAGCTGTTACCAAGTTGTGGAATGATCTTCCTAATCGGGTGGTTGAATCAGTAGAATTTCAAAAGTTCAAAGTTGGAGCAAATGCTTTTTTGTTGACCAGGCGGACATAAGTCTTTTTATAGTTTATTTATGACATATTTGTTTTTGATGTTGTTAATAGTTTATATATGACATGTCT
Source organism: Palaemon carinicauda (assembly GCF_036898095.1). NCBI lineage: Eukaryota > Metazoa > Arthropoda > Malacostraca > Decapoda > Palaemonidae > Palaemon > Palaemon carinicauda. The sequence continues at coordinate 176,372,680 of NC_090729.1, read as the reverse complement.
GTTTTGACGTTGTTACTTATTTTAGAATGATTTATTGTTAATTTGTTCTCTTCATTTATTTATTTCCTTATTTCCTTTCCTCACTGGGCTATTTTTCCCTGTTGGAGCCCCTGGGCTTATAGCATCTTGCTTTTCTAACTAGAGTTGTAGCTTGGATAGTAATAATAATAATAATAATAATAATAATAATAATAATAATATGTCTATGTGTGGCCATAATCAGCAAAGCTGTACTAGGCAGGGTCACCCATATTAGGTTGGTTTGCTGTTAGTGATCACACGAATATCTCCCACCATCACCATACTGCACTGGCCAGCGTGGTGATGAAATCAAAACAAATTCCAGACATTAATTGACATGTCTGATGCTTTGTCCTGAAGTGGTATAAAAACAGCTGCATTTGTTGTTGGTTGTATATATATATATATATATATATATATATATATATATATATATATATATATATGTATGTATATATACATATATAAACATATATATATATATATATATATATATATGTGTACATATATATACACACATATACATATGTATATATATATACATATATATATATATATATATATATATATATATATATATATATATATATATACATATACACGCACACACACACACACATATATATATATATATATACATATATATATATATATATATATATATATATATATAAATTATATATATACACGATACTAAATTCATAATTAATTTCAAAATTATATGATTTCACTCATACAAAGTTGTTTTATTTAATATACTGAAAATATATTCTTTATAACTCTTTATAGACGTCATTCAGTGAAACCATCTCCATATTCATAAATACATTATTTCTCAATATTCATATAACATTTGAAATTCATAGAATATGTAAAGCCTTCAAATTTGAATCTATCTCCCCTTATACCTGCTTTTGATCATATGAAATCAATTGGATTCATTCATCTTTTTATGTAGATCATTATATTATATTTGTAGTAGGATTTTTAAGGTATGGAGATCATCAAATACCAATTTCTTTTAAAGCTCTTTCAAAAGAAATGACTTCGAGGGTAAAATTGATTAAACAAACCGAAGAAATTTTACAAAAATAGCTTTGTGGAATAAAGGTCGTGATATGTTATCTTCTGAGATCATATCAAATTGATAGCAAAGATGGTGGAGATAAGGAATTAAACAAGATGTACCAAACAATGAATATGATGGAGTGATCCTTACTGAAAAAATTTTCTTATAATTCATTTTTCTGGTTTTTATTAATCAGTTCATTTGCTGGCAGAGACACACTGCCAAATGAATGAGCAAAACCGCATTGCATTAGATACTTTATGATTATAGACACGTCTGAATTAATTCCATTGAGTAAAATTGAGAGAATCATCTTTTATTCAGGGACTTTAGCTCTCAAAGTCTTAATTCGACAAGTTTTTCTTATCGACTTTTCTTCTTTCCTCGAAGGAAAAGAAAAGGTCCGCCTGGCATAAATTTCCTCAAGGAAATTATTAATATTCATGTTGTCTTTTTCCCCCCGTTTCCTACAATGTTCTTTTTGCAATTCCTTGTGAAGGAATTTCCCTTTCAAAAACGTCAACTTCACCCTTCGTAAAGAGAAGGCTTCCCAGCTATCTCCAAATTTCACTTTGAATTTTCTATTCAGTTTTCCAAAATCTTTGTTATCATTTCTCCCCGTGTTGTCAGTTCAATTATGCCGTCAAACATTATTTCTTTTTATTATAAGTATTTGATTGGTATTTAGTGGACTTCGTTTAGAATTTGGCTTTTCCCCTTTCAATAGACTGATTGATGAAAAGGGCTTTCCGTAATATATATATATATATATATATATATATATATATATATATATATATATATATATATACTGTATATATGGTACAGTATACACAGGTGTATGTAGACCAATTCATAAATTTATAAATACACACACACACACACACACACACACACATATATATATATATATATATATGTATGTATATATATATATATACATATTTTTATATATATAGTATATACATATGCATATATATAAAAAAAATATATATATACATATATATATATTTATAATGTATATATATATATATATATATATATATATATATATATATATATATATATACAGTATATAATGTATGTATGTATATATATATATATATATATATATATATATATATATATATATACAACAAACCCACCCAATTTGACCCGAATCCGCATTGAATAAAAGCAAATTTACACATTTTTTTCTGGAGACCATTTTCGAACTAACGATAAAACCGGACTTCCTCCTAACGGCTATCATTCGTTTCAACCGGATTATAAAAAGGCGACTTTCACTTTTATTTTCCCGTAAAACTTTTAGAACATCTGAAAGAAAAGACTTGAGCTTCTATCTCGCTTTTTACGCTGGTATCGATTTGGCTCTTTTTATTATTATTATTTTTTTTTTTTTTTTTTTTTTTTGTATAGCAGGAGGTAGAGAACGGTTCCGTTTCGAAACTGAAGTTTTCATAGATTTTTTACTGGAAAAAAATGAATAAAAGAAATGTGAGACAATAGGAGGTATAAAATGATGCCTTATTTTGTCTTCTGTTAATCTCTTTTGTTTCATTTCAGAAGTGTTTCCGATATTTTTCCTAAATTCATTAAATTTATTGAATTTATAAAAATATTTCGTAAAATTTTAAACACACGCCATACACCATACACATATATATGTATAAATATGGTTTAATATTTATGTATATATGTCGTCATGATCAGCAAAGCTGTACTAGACAGGGCCACCCATACTAGGTTGGTTTGCTGTGAGTGATCACACAAATATTTTCTACCATAACCAATCAGCAGTAGTCAGTGTGATTATGAAATTTGGCCAAACCTCAGTAATGAATTGACATGCCTGATGCTTTGTCATCCATTGGTAAAGAAACAGCTGCTATATACGCACTACCAAATTCATGATTAATTTCAAAATTATACGATTTCAATCCTAAAAAGTTGTTTTATTTCAAAGACTGAAAATATATATTTTTTAACTATTTATCGACGACCTTCAATGAAACCATGTCTATATTCATAAATACATTATTTCTCAATATTGCTATAAACATTTGAAATTCATAGAATATGTAAAGCCATACAATTTGAGTCCTTCCCCCCTTATAACTGCTTTTGATCATATGAAATCAATGGAATTCATTCATCTTTTTATCTAGTTCATTATATTATATTTGTAGTAGGATTTTCAGATATGGAGCTCATCCAATACCATTTTTTTTTTAAATATTTCAATAGAAATGACTTCGAGGGTAAAATTGGTTAAACAAACCGAAGAAATTTGACGGAAAATCGCTTTGTTGAATAAAAGTCGTGATATGTTAGCTTCTGAGATCATATCAAATTGATAGCAAAGATGATGGGTAGATAAGGAATTAAACAAGGTGTACCAGACAATGAATATGATGGAATGATCTTTCCTGAAAAGAAATTCTAATAATTCATCTGTCTGGTTTCTATTAATTAGTTCATTTGTTGGCAGAGACACACTGCCAAATGAATGAGCAAAACCGCATTGCATTAGATACATTATGATTATAGACACGTCTGAATTAATCCCATTGAGTAAAAATGAGAGAACTCATCTTTTATTCAGGGACTTTAGCTCTCAAAGTCTTAATTCTACAAGTTTTTCTTATCAACTTTTCTTCTTTCCTCGAAGGAAAAGAAAAGGTCCGCCAGGCATAAATTTCCTCAAGGAAATTATTAATATTCATTTTGCCTTTTTACCCCGTTTCCTACAATGTTCTTTTTGCAATTCCTTGTGAAGGAATTTCCCTTTCAAAAACGTCAACTTCACCCTTCGTAAAGAGAAGGCTTCCCAGCTATCTACAAATTTCACTTTGAATTTTCTATTCAGTTTTCCAAATTCTTTGTTATCATTTCTCCCCGTGTTGTCAGTTCAATTATGCCATCAAACATTATTTCTTTTCATTATAGGTATTTGATTGGTATTTAGTGGACTTCGTATAGAATGTGGCTTTTCCTCTTTCAATACACTGATTAATGAAAAGGGCTTTCCGTAATTCAATAGGTAATATATATATATATATATATATATATATATAGGCCTATATATATATATATATATATATATATATATATATGTATGTATATGTATATATATATATATATATATATATATATATATATATATATATATATATATATATATATATATATATATATATATATATACTGTATATATGGTACAGTATACACAGGCATATGTAGACCAATTTATAAATTTACAAATATACACACACACATATATATGTGTATATGAATATATATATATATATATATATATATATATATATATATATATATATATAAAACAAAACCACACAATTTGACCCGAATCCGCATTGAATAAAAGCAAATTTACACATTTTTTTCTGGAGACCATTTTCTGACTAACGATAAAACCGGACTTCCTCCTAACGGCTATCATTCGTTTCAACCGGATTATAACAAAGGCGACTTTCACTTTTTATTTTCCCGTAAAACTTTTAGAACATCTGAAAGAAAAGACTTGAGCTTCTATCTCGCTTTTTACGCTGGCATCGATTTGGCTCTTTTTATTATTATTATTATTATTATTTTTTTTTTTTTTTTTTTTTTGTATAGCAGGAGGTAGAGAACAGTTCCGTTTTGAAATTGAAGTTTTCATAGATTTTTTACTGAAAAAAAAATAAAAAATAAAAATGTGAGACAATAGGAGGTATAAAGTGGTGCCTTTTCTCGTCTTCTGTTAATCTCTTTTGTTTCATGTCGGGTGTTCCCAATATTTTTCCTA
>NC_090729.1:176350282-176362782 GCF_036898095.1 Palaemon carinicauda | reverse complement strand
TCCGATATTTTTCTTAAATTCATTAAATTCATTGAATTTATAAAAATATTTCGTAAAATTCTAAACACACGCCATACACCATACACATATATATGTATAAATATGGTTTAATATTTATGTATATATGTCGCCATGATCAGCAAAGCTGTACTAGACAGGGCCACCCATACTAGGTTGGTTTGCTGTGAGTGATCACACGAATATTTCCTACCATAACCAATCAGCAGTGGCCAGTGTGACTATAAAATTTGGCCAAACCTGATGCTTTGTCCTCCATTGGTATAGAAACAGCTGCTTTTTTTTTTTTTTATCTATATACGCACTACCAAATTCATGATTAATTTCAAAATTATCTGATTTCACTCATAAAAAGTTGTTTTATTTCAAAGACTGAAAATATATATTTTTCAACTATTTATCGATGACCTTCAATGAAACCATGTTTATATTCATAAATACATAATTTCTCAATATTCATATAAACATTTAAAATTCATGGAATATGTGAAGCAATTTGAGTCTTTCCCCCTTTATAACAGCTTTTGATCATATGAAATCAATTGAATTCATTCATCACTTTATCTAGCTCATTATATTATATTTGTAGTAGGTTTTTCAGATATGGAGCTCATCAAAAACCAATTTTTTTTAAAGGTCTTTCAAATAGAAATGACTTCGAGGGTAAAATTGGTAAAGCAAACCGAAGAAATTTGATGGAAAATCGCTTTGTTGAATAAAAGTCGTGATATGTTAGCTTCTGAGATCATATCAAATTGATAGCAAAGATGATGGATAGATAAGTAATCAAACAAAATGTACCAGACAATGAATATGATGGAGTGATCCTTCCTGAAAAGAAATTCTAATAATTCATCTGTCTGGTTTCTATTAATTAGTTCATTTGTTGGCAGAGACACACTGCCAAATGAATGAGCAAAACCGCATTGTATTAAATACATTATGATTATAGACACGTCTGAATTAATCCCATTGAGTGAAAATAAGAGGACTCATCTTTTATTCAGGGACTTTAGCTCTCAAAGTCTTAATTCTACAAGTTTTTCTCCTCGTCTTTTCTTCTTTCCCCGAAGGAAAAGAAAAGGTCCGCCTGGCATAAATTTCCTCAAGGAAATTATTAATATTCATTTTGCCCTCCCCCCCCCCCTTTCCTACAAAGTTCTTTTTGCAATTCCTTGTGAAAGAATTTCCCTTCCAAAAACGTCAACTTCACCCTTCGTAAAGAGAAGGCTTCCCAGCTATCTCCAGATTCAACTTTGAATTTTCTATTCAGTTTTCCAAAGTCTTTGTTATTATTTCTCCCCGTTTTGTCAGTTCAATTATGCCATCAAACATTATTTCTTTTTGGTGCAGTCATTTGATTGTTATTTAGTGGACTTCGTATAGAGTTTGGCCTCTCCCGTTTCAATAGGTTGATTAATGAAAAGGGCTTACCATAATTCAATAGGTGAGAGTATATATATATACTGTATATATATACATATATATATATATATATATATATATATATATATATATATATATATATATATTTATATATATATATATATGTGTGTGTGTGTGTGTTTATATATATATATTTTATATAAATATACAATATATATATATATATATATTTATATATAATATATGTGTTGATATATATACACACACACATATATATATATATATATATATTTATATAAATATATATATATATATATATATATGTTGATATATATATATTTATATGAATATATATATATATATATATATACATATATATATATATATACATATATATATATGTGTGTGTATATTAAATACACACACAGACATATATATATATATATATATATATATATATATACACAGTATATATATATATATATATATATATATATATATATGTGTGTGTGTGTGTGTATGTAAAGATAGATATATATTGATTGATTGATTGATGCCAATTCTCTTTCGTGGAAAGGAAACCTGTATATTGAATATGACTAAAAGAAAAATATCGAAGCTATTTGAAATGAATGATGTAAAAAGAATTGAGTAGATGAGAATTATAAAGATTCTTCAAAAAAGTTATTAGAACATAACCAGAGATCAACGAATGGATCATATTATTTCTCGGTGGCTTGGTCATGTGGGAATAATGGAAGATTTTGTTGTAGTTATATGAGCGTATAAATCAGAAAAGTGAAGAGATAGGAAGTTCAAGAGTACATACATACATAGAGTCCACAAACGATAAGGTTGAATAATGTATTATTATTATTATTATTATTATTATTATTATTACTTGCTAAGTTGCAACCCCTTATTGGAAAAGTAAGATGATATAAGCCCAAAGGCCCCTACATGGAAAAATAGCCCAGTGAGGAAGGGAAACAAGAAAATAAAATAAACTATAAGACGAATGATAAACAATAAAATAAAACATTCTAAGAACAGTAACAATAATAAATTTTATCTATCATACATAAACTATAAAAACTTCGAAAAAACTAAAATGTAAATAAGATAGGATACTGTGACCGATTGTAACCTCAGGCAAGAGAACTCTAACCCGAGGCATTGGAAGACCTTGATACAGAGGCTATAGCACTATCCATGACTAGAGAATAATGGTTTCATTTTGGAGTGCTTTTCTAATAGAAGAGATGATTTCAGTTCGACCCGCTGCTGATGTGAAGATACAAGAAGCAACTCAATTGGAATATTTGCTAGAAAAGGACTCAGTGATTCAGCAGTTAAATGATGAATGTGGTATGTTCTGCTGTGCTGTTCCTCTATGATACTTCCCTCTGATTAAGAAAATAGTTTAATGTTGTATAAATTCACAGATATGTAATTACATAAATACACACACCAATATACTTATATATATACATATATATATATATATATATATGTATATATATATATATATATATATATATATATATATATATATATATATATATATATATATATTTCATAGTTTATATAGGAAATATTTATGTTAATGGTATTGTTCTTAAAATATTTTAATTTTCCTTGTTTCCTTTCCTCACTGGGCTATTTTCCCTGTTGGAGCCTCAAGGCTTATAGCATACTACTTTTCCAACTAGGGTTGTAGCGTAGTAAGTAATAATAATAATAATAATAATAATAATAATAATAATAAGAACCGTATGATATATATATATATATATATATATATATATATATATATATATATATATATATAGAAACATGTACATAAAGTATGTAATGTTGAAAAGACATAAAGCAACGCACACATACATAACAAATGATATGGAGAATATTATGGGGATTAACAGCAAGGGTGACCATGGAGGGTTAAAACGATACTCAAGAGTTGAAATAAAATGGCTACATCTGGCATCTTAGGAGAGATGCAGCCACCGCCCTTATAAAAAAATGAATATAATAATCACTGGGTAAGTTAAACTTCTAAAACGGGTTAAGAGGCAAAGGCTATTTGCCATAGTCGAAATCCATCTAGAGAAAGGTCAAAGAAAAAATTGCTCCAAGAGCCCAAGGTTAAGTTCCATCTAAAGATACAATATTTTCTTTTTCAAAGGTTTAAAGGTCACTCAGGAATGGCAGAGGCAAGGGATAGTAACAATGCCCTAGCTAGCAGGACAATGCTCTAGAGACTGATCATATATAAATTCACTTATGATCAGCGTCATGCCCCCTCTCCACCCAAGCTAGGCCCAGGGAGGGCCAGGCAATGGCTGCTAGTGACTCAGCAGGTAGACCTATAGGTTCCCCAAACACCTGATCCTTAGCTCACAAGGATGGTAAGGTTGCAGACACTACAAAAACTTATTGACCTTGAGCGGGACTCGAACCACAGTTTGGCAGACTGCCAGGCAGAGACGTTTCCAATAGCCCACAAGAAGATGTAGTCCCAGAGCTCGGAGGGTTTTATTTATGTTTTTGAGTGCAAAAGGTCTGTTAGTTGTTTCTATAGTCGAATTTTCTCAGAAATTCAAAAATCTATTTCTTACAAACACAGCGGTAGCCGTTTTTTCAGAAATGCACATTGAATATGGGTACCCCTTGTGAAAATGAACTTTCTCTATGGCGCCTCCCAATGTCATGCATTTCAATTTAAATGTTCATTTCCCAAATGTTAATGTATAAAGTGCCTCCAAATAATTATTTTTTGGTAACGATACCTTTCTATGATTCATTTGATGTGACTAATGTAGGATCACTTTGTTGTTTATTTTTAAATTTCAGATTATCAAAGATGCCACGGAAAGTTATTGTTAATAAGTGGTATTTAGTAATTTTCTCTTTTTCAGATTTTTACCAATTGAAATAACTTATTCTTTCTAATGTCTCAAAATATGTTTATTTTGAACATTAATATATCATAGCTTTCAATTGTTTGTAATGCAAATTAGATGTGTACACAAATAAATAATTGCGTTTTGAATTATACCAAGAAGTGGATGATAATTTAAACTACAACACAGCATTACTTATGGTGTTGCAATGAAATAGTTAAATATGCAAAGGTCATGGCCCATTGGCATAGTAGTATCTATATATTTTAATGCTATCATGCTGGCAGGAAATTGTTCTCTATGTATCCTAATCAAATTATTCATTTCATGATGACAAAGTTTACTGTCCATCATCAAAGTCAGATTCATCACTAGAGTCAAACTGAGTTTGATTATCAGTCATATCTATGTTGATGTCATCTTCTGTATCATGACTAAGAAGACGTACCACACCATTAAAACTTCACCATTAAAACTTACCTGTTATAATGACGACCAGAAAGAAAACCATTGAGGGACCCTGAGCTCAATACATCAGATTCTGTCAGTATTTCAGGACCTCCAGAGTTGTCGATCAAGTACCCCAAAGCACCAAAGAAGGCTAAAGAGATGTGAAAGGGACCAAATGCGATAAACAGGTTGTTAAATCTAGGTGCCTCCGTGGCTTGTATTTGTAATGCGAGTTTTGCCACAGCCAGATCATAGTGGACAACAATGATCTCCTGATTACATTCTCTTGCCACACGCTGGGATACCTTCATTGTTTCAGTAACGACATCCAACCTGGTTGGTGGCAAGTTGATGTTCTCCATGTAGAGTACTTTCTGTTGTGGAAGGGGATCACTGGTCAAAAGAGAGTTCCAACCTGTTCACATAGGAGTGGGCCCCCTAGCAACACTCATCATCCACAACATGTCCCTGTATTGCACTTGAGTGAAGTTTTGTGGCCGGGGAATGCTCTGTTTACGGTAATCAAACTGTCTAATTATTGCCTTCTTGTGATAAGGCTCAAGTATGGTTTCTCTTGGCAGGAGAGAACGTTTTGATTGAGCTCTTTTGGCTGATGAAGGTATTCTTGGAGCTGTTTTAGCTGATGTCACATTTTCTGATGTTAATGGTGGATCGTTTTCAGTAATTGGTATACTTGACAGGTCATTGCCTATGTGTGATGTATTTGGATGGGCGACTATCTCTGAAGAAATGTTCTGGTAACATATACCGACAGTATCATGAAGGGTTCCTTTACCAGAAAGAGTCTCACAATTTTCATCGTAATTATCCCATGCTAAGCTGGTACATAGCCCAGGTTGCTGTAGAATTCCATCTGGGGTTGCTTGCTGTCTGTCAGTTATATTTGTTGCCAGGTCAGTCTCCAGTGATTCTGCTGTATGGTAACCTATGCAGTGCCCAAAATGATTCAATATTTCCACGATGCGTCTGCTGCCAGTTAAACTTTTGAGGCCCAGTCCAAGACATATATGTTTTGTTTGTTTTATTCTTCCTCTGGATATGATAAACATAACATCATCAGCCAAAGACTGTGCTTGCCTTTTGATATGCTCTGTTGGATTGTCAGAGCCTGCAAAGAGGATTTGAAAGAATGTCAGAAGCGATGTAAGAGTGTCTATTTGATCTTCTGCTAGAGCTTCAGCAGTCAGTGGATCTGGTAGGTTTTTCTGTTTGGTCTTGGCACTGAATACAAGAGAACGAATATACAATGCTGCTTCCTTGATGTGCTCATCAAATGTTGCCAGACGTATTGGAGAATCTGGTGTGAGAGTGCGACTATAAATTATTGTGCCAGACTTATTGCTCTGCTTTGTCTGCTTCAGTGTTGGATAAGTGTTCAATATTTTCTGGCAAAGTGACAGGGCAGAATATGTTGATTCATCAAATTCCAAGCTTGAAATATACCTGCCATGTATTGAGGTAAGCAGTTCAGCACCTTTGTTTTCAATGAATGTTTTGTCAATATATTGTTTTAGCTCAATGAAAGCAGTCTTGTGTGCTTGTAATTTTTCGGATGCATGATTGGATGTCACCAGTTCTCTCTGGGCACGTTGAAGGTAAGATTTTCTGCAGGAGTGGTGATATATGACTCTTTAGAGATGAGGTCAATACCAGCAATTTTTGTCAAAAGCTGTCCATCACACAGTGTCTCTGCTGCACCTTGGATACTCTGGGCACTCGCAATGGTTTCACAGTTGCCTAGTCTTTTTTTTGACTTGTTTTTTCCTGCTGACTTTTCACTGCAGTTACAGAACAAGCATAGTTTTGGGAAAATCCCTGTGCTAGATGCTGGGTTATGTTCAATGCTGGATCGTAAGGTTTTTTCAGATGTATTTGCCTTTGCATGTAAATTGTCTGGTATGGTCTGACGAACAGCAGTGAAACTTTTATAACATTGAGAGTGATACCCATCTGTATCACCATAATAGTCAGGAAGCTTAACTGAAAAGTATTTTGAATCTTTGAATAATTTTCGCCGTGCACCATCAGCATGTTTGACTTTCTCCCATGAATCTGGATCAAATGTCTTTACCTCATCCATGCATTTTCCAGTGGTATGGAGAATACAAGAGATCTTATTTGCCATTTTCTACACTACACTAATAACCTAATAACAAATAATATTTATGCGACATCACCATTACCATTACCACCACCTTAACTACCTACGATTAACTTACTTAACTACCATTAATAAAGCCATACAACAGCTCCAGATTCAGGTAAACCTAGTAAAGCAGATTTGAAATATACATTACAAGAAAATAGGATGAATTTGCAAATAAACCCAGATAGAAATCAAGGATTAAGCAAAAGAAACTGTGGTTTACAAGAAATGTGTAAAGTTATCCAAATATCAACATAATTAACAATGCGATTGTATGCCCATTAATTAATGCATTGTTCATCTTAACTACATCATGATAGATTTCAAAATGTTTTTAAAAAACATGGTGGATGAGAAATATAGGCCACAACAGTACCCAAAACATATTGAGCGTTTCTTTTTTATATAATCTGAAAAAAAGAGAGAAAATTACAGAATTCACTTGTTAGCGACAACTTTTGGCGACATCTAGGCTTATCTGAACGAACAAAAATCAAAACAATCTAACATTATTCACACCAAATGAAGTATAATAAGGTATTCTTAACATAAAATAATTATTTGGAGGCATTATATACATTTAAATTTGGGAAATGCGCATTTAAATTAATATGTATGGAATTGCACAAGGGGTGCCCATCTTTAACGTCAGTTTCTGAAAAAACGGCTACCGCTGTGTTTGTAAGAAATAGATTTTTGAATTCCTGAGAAAATTCTACTGTAGAAACAACTAACAGACCTTTTGCACTCAAAAACATAAATAAAACCCTCCGAGCTCTGGGACTAATGAGAATCATTCACCTGCAGTAAGGACTAAGTTGAAACGTTATTCAATTTCATATTTTGATGACATTCAGAAAACCGGATATTTCACCAATATTTGAGTTCAAACTTCTAAAACCTCATTTCCTTTACAGCGATTAACAAACGCCTCAATCAAACATAGATCAAGGTTTACATTTAATTTACTGTGAACAATTCCCCTTCCAGTGATTACAAACGAAAATGTGATTGCTTTTCCAAACACTGTGATATATGAAAAAAAAAAAACTATTTGATACATCTCTTTTTAAAGAATATCAGTGTGTTGCAGTAATCTATATATTTGTATGTTTTTTTTTATTTCTCTTGGAAAACAAATAAAACGTTCACTTCCTGTAATGCATCATTAAATATAAAGAGACATTATGTTTCTCATAATCTATCTATATTGTAAATGCAGATTCTCTCCTTGAATGCCTCTGTTCTTGAGACCTGGAGATTAATTGAAGGACTAAACTATAATTAAGGACTACCTTTGAAATAATATACTATATAAAAAATCAAACTATATATCAGTTTAGTGAGATCGGTGTTACTCTTTGGACATGAGTCATGGTATGGCAATGAAACAATCTTCAATAGATTTAGTAAATTTGGGAACAAAGCCCTCAGAAGGATATTGGAAGTTAAATGGCAGGACTGGATTAGAAATGAAACTATAATCGAGATTACTCGAGTGCCGTATGTGGATGAGATCATGATGAGGGGTAGATGGAGATGGTTTGGGCATGCTCTTCGCACTCCCCAAGAGAGATTAGTTCACCAAATGAAGGGCTCCACAAGTCACTAGAAGTGTTGGAAGACCAAGGTCTACATGGCTGAGGACTATGATGTGTGAAGCAGATGACGATGAATGGAGAAGTATTGAGTTAAAAGCTCAAGATAGAGACGATTGGCGAAATCTAACCGAGGCCCTTTGCGTCAAGAGGCGTAGGAGGAGATGATGATGATGTTTATTGTGTTACACCAAATCATTGGACTTCCTATGACTGATTGATTTAAAATTTTCTGGCATCCTGACATCTAAGGTCATTGATGCCGATATCATTTATTATATACAAAAAATAAAAGAATATTCAATTAAAACCATAAAAGTTAAGATGTCATTATAGAAGCTAAATAGTTTTCAGAAGACCTATCTCTGAAATAAACCTAAAAATGCCGCTCGCATAGTAGGACACATCATGTCCAAGAATCTTGGCAAGGATGACCCTGCCATAATTTTGAACGAATTTTTTGGAAAACCATGCAAATAAACTATTTTCGCTTGGTGCCCATTACTTTCAACCTATGGGTAATGAAGTTATTAATTTTGTAAATCAAAGAGAGACAACTCATCGCCTAAGCTGTCTATTAAGGCTCCAGTGATTCGCAAACTTTTCACTACCAAGGACCCCTTTTATTTAAATTAGTTTTCCCACGGCCCCCCACCTGGATATTGAAAGTTTTATCAACTTACCATGCTGACTTGATTAACTGCATTAACTCTTCTTAGTAAAATTCTAAATAGGATGACGAATAAACCAAAATAAAAGAAGAAATACAGAAAAAACAAATTACTTTCTTGTTTTGCTGAGACCTAGAACTTTGCAGTCATATAGACGATGAATATCTTTTTCTGATTATTCAAACGCTTCAAAACAACCCTACATTTTGTTCGGAGAGATAATGTTGAAGGTCAATCCTGTACTGGACATGAATAAAACGACAATTTAGTTTCCATCCCAGGACCTCGATATTCTGTGATCCCAGCCATATTTAGCTAAGTTTTTAGTCCAGCGATTTTATTTCAAATCGCGGGATTTTCCCTTTCAATTTCTTTTTGTAAATTACATTCTATCATTTAAAAAATACCGGTAAGTCCGGATGACCTGCAGTGAAAAAGTTCAACTACAATGAAGGGTTTAGTTTCCTACAACATTCTTACACCATGACAACAAAAAATATTAATAAATATATACATCTTAGAATATACAGTAGTTAATATCATTTTTATAAACTAGTTAATTCATGATATATTGCACTTCCTAATTTTTCCCATATCTCATCTACAAAATATGTTCTTATCTATTGGGTCCAGTATGTTTGCGACTCTTGGAGAGAGAGAGAGAGAGAGAGAGAGAGAGAGAGAGAGAGAGAGAGTACTTTCAAGTTGCAATTACAGTTTTGTACCCATAATACCACATTAACAGTGGTCTTACCATTGACTAATCCTTTCTTCCCACTTTATACATCATATTTACTATTCATTCATCATATATACCGAATTAAATTTACTTCCTACCTCATTTCAAAATTATTTTGAGTGGATACTGTACATTTTCGACCAACATTATTAATTCAGAGGGAGAGAGAGAAATAGATCAGACAAAATGATATAAATATGTGTACACGTTCTTCAACACGGTTCGTATTACCTTTGAGGGACCCCCATGGGTCCCTAGACCCAAGGTTGGGAATCCTTCTCTTCTTCTATCAGCGTGCTTTTTTTCTTCTTTTTTCTTTTAAAGGACTTTGCTTTGGCTTTTGGGGTGGACCGTAGTCCTAACCGGCTACCCTGCCTGACATCTGCTATGTTTTTAGAAGGTATTGGAATGGCTGTGTTTGTGTGTGTATTAGTCTGTAACACCCACTTGCTTTCCGCAAACCTACCCGTCGATTACATACATAATCCTGAGGTGTCTACGCGGATAGCAAAGTGTCCGTCTTTCTGACTGGTCGGGTGCGGAGTTGAACCCGCGCCACAGACTTCTACGAAGTCCTAGCTTGCTGCCCAAAACCGACTAAGCCATCGAGGCTCCAGGTTGGGAATCTCTCATTAAGATAAAGTTCACAAATATCTTAGGGCACCTAAAATGTTCTGTAATAGACTCGAAGACCAACTGATCTATCTTAACATCATTACGAGAAGATAACATATTCATTCACATAAAAGACCAAATTACGGATAGCCTGTGTCTATGCGTGTGTGTGTGTGGGGGGGGGGGGGGGAAGCTGTTAATTCTGAACAAATAGGAGGAGAATGACTATATGGTCAGTCTCTAGGGCATTGACCTGCTTGATAGTGAAGTGTCACAACCCCTCCCTCTGACATTCATGAGTGGTCTTTAAACCTTTAAACCTTCAATTGCCCGTAGCATTCAAAACTGATACTCAGATCTACTTTGCCTATAATGCTCTGATATTAATACAAATTAATTGAATCTCAAGAACATTGAAAAATTAATCATTCAAAGATACAAATATCTCCAAATCCTTTGGCTCTGTCAGGCAATTCATGCAGCCCTCAAATTTAAGTAAACAGAACATCCTAGTGAACCTTGTACGATCGGTTTTGTATAGATTATAGACAATTTAGTCTACCGAGCATAAAGCATATGATAGATATCGATCACTTGCAAATCAACACCCAAGAATTCTGGGACACCAGACTACACCGGCAACCGCCAGATTCGATATCGTCTATTCACACAAATATTTCAACCAGAGAAACAGTAGAAATTGTCGTAGAAAGTTAACAATATGTGGTAACGTTGGTTTGAAAAAATGAGAATTTCCAAAGAACTATTCCTAATCTGCGAGTGGAGAATCAATTTTCGTTTAACATTGTTATGTAAGAAAACAAATAAATAGACTAGCAACGGGTAACCAAGGCTATAAATTGATCAGAATCGGATAACTAAGTCCCGGATATATTTGCAAACATAGTGTCTCACAGCGCATCGGAATAGTTGAGTATTTGTCCAGGTGAATTGGAGGGACTACAGTTCAGATGATATGCAAACAAAACATTTGAAATTTTTGCAAAAGAAAAAAGAAAACAAAACTGAAAAACACATGAATACCCTATACAAAAGTATGCAAATATTGCGTTTACAGGGAAAAAAAAATGATTACCTTGCGTAGATGTCACATTGAAGCGAAATAGAAAGGGATGGTCATCGGTCCAAAACCTGCCAATACAGAAATTGGAAATTACTTTCGATATCCTGAGGTTAAAGTTTATCCGATTACTATTATCATTATTATCAAGTTTTAATAAAATGCTATTTATTGACATTACTCGAATATTTACTTAAACACGTTTTTGCTAGAATTGTCCAACGTTGTTACACATATTGATATCAAAATTGCACTTTCCAATAATTGGTTTCCTTAAATTTATACTTTCTTTAATTTAGGCTTTGCATGAATTCCACAGTAAGATTAGTATTGAAATTACATATCAGTTAATCCCTGCAAGTTTCTACGATTAAAATTGTGGCCAGGAAGCTGTTCACAAACAAACACACAAACAGGGGCAAAACCTTAACCTCGTTCTAACTTCGTTAACGGAGATAATAATGTTCATTCTCAACCACAGAAAATTCATCAAAAGATGATATTCCCATTTCGCTATGAATTTCTAACTTGAGATAAATTGAGACCCCGTATATGATTCAATTCATATATTTCCCCTTTGTTTCTTGAAACGAACATAGTATCAGTAGATTTAAAACAAAATCTTGAAGCATTTATATCAAAGGATATTTCTAAGATGATAGGAAGGTGGAATAAGTAAATTCGCCTTTATTTCTTTAAATAAATATGGTATCAGTATATTTAAAACAAAATCTTTAAGCCTTTATATCAAAGGAAAATTCTAAGATAATAGGAAGGTATAGGCTAAAGGATTGCAGCAAATTTCAGGAAACCATGTTAATTACTCATTTCAATTTACTCTCAAGGATAATACCACAGTTGACTTGAAA
>NC_090729.1:176342782-176345282 GCF_036898095.1 Palaemon carinicauda | reverse complement strand
CGTACAGAGTTAAAGGGACATTATCAATGCTGAGATCCGGATGTTGAGGAGCAACTGTCCTCGACTTAATCATAATCATACTTTGAGTTTTGTTATGGATCAACTTAATGGTCCGTGCACCAATTTTAGGTAGATCTCTATCAAGGAATTCAGCAACCCCAGATATACATTCAGGAGATGGAACTGATGCAAAGAGAATAGCATCATCTGCGTATACAATGAGCTTGTTTTCTAGGCCTAACCACATATCATGCGTATATAGTATGAAAAATAATGGGACAAGAACACTATCCTGAGCAACACCATATACCACAGTCCTATACTCACTATGGTGCCCATCAAAAAATGCTCTATAATTTGTTACTTTAAATATTTCATAATGATGGTAAGAAAAGACCCTCCTACCGACAATCTGTTCGACTTTGAAGAAAAGGGACTAATGATTAATACGTTCAAAGGCTTCAATAAACTCAAGGCCAATCATACGAACTTCCTGACCACAATCAAGGGATTTATGTACAGCATCGGGGATTGTAAGAAGGGCATCACATGCTCCGAAAGCCAAATTGCAAGCTCAGTATACCTTAGACGTTTTGCCAAAAGACGTTCAAAAATTTTAGATCATGTAGGATTAGTGGAAATTGGGCGATAATCAGCTGGAATTGAGTTCCCACAAACGCATTTACCCAATGGAATAACATTACCAATTCTCCAACAATGCTAAAATAACATCTTGCAAACGTGTGGAAACTAACGGGCAACATAGGATAGAAATCATCAGTAAAAAAAAAAAAAGGAACAATACCATATAGGTCTGCACCTTCATAAACATCAAGGTCCATCGAAAGTGTTTCAACAATAAATGTAGTGTATTCGATAAATGGATGAATGTAAAAATTAAGTCAATAAACTAAATAACTACAAAATTAATAGATTACTTCATTATTCATGCATAAGGCACAAGGATTACAAAATCCGTTTGGGTGGAACTTTCTTTTTAAAATAAACACAAATAACATAACTTGGGGAAACTAACTGACAACTTAGGGGCGAAGAAATCATGTCTTAAAAAAAGAAAAAAAAAAGAGAGAGAGAGAGAGAGAGAGAGAGAGAGAGAGAGAGAGAGAGAGAGAGAGAGAGAGAGAGAGAGAGAGAGAGAGAGAGAGAGAGAGAAATACTTTCCATCAAGGTCCATCGAAAGTGTTTTAACAATAAATGTAGTGTATTTGATAAATGGATGAATGTACCAATAAGTCAATACACTAAATAACTACAAAATTAATGAACTAATTCATTTATCCATACTTAAAGCTCAAGAATTAGCAAATCCGTTTGGGTGGAATTCCCCTTTTCAAAATAAACACAAATAACAGAATTTGAAACGAGATAAAACTTACTACTTATTGCTGAATTACTTCCGATCCATTCCTTAAATCATTCTCTTTCTTTTCCCCATATTTTGCAATTTACAACAATCTCCTCAATTAACATCAGGAAAATCATTAAATCTCGCCTTTGTTCTTTCCTTGCACACGAGAGAGAGAGAGAGAGAGAGAGAGAGAGAGAGAGAGAGAGAGAGAGAGAGAGAGAGAACATTTTTAATATGCATCATGGTGGATATACGGTAGTTCCAATTCGTTATTGCTATCAATTTTGTTGTTGTTATTATTATTATTATTATTATTATTATTATTATTATTATTATTATTATCTAAGCTTGTTTAGTAAATGACTCAATAATTGATAATGTAAAATACCAAAATTACCATCAAGTCCACTATTCTATCTTATTTCTGTCCTATTGTTTTGTTAAAGTTCTTATAGTTTAATAGAAACTGTTTATTTTAATGTTCTTAAAATATTTCATTTTTCCTTGTTTCCTTTCCTCACTGGGCTATTTTCCCTGTTGGAGCCCTTGGGCTTATAGCATCCCGTTTTTTCAACTAGGGCTGTAGCTCAGCAAGTAATAATAATAATAATAATAATAATAATAATAATAATAATAAATACACATTTTTCATTAATACATTATCCAAATCACTATCTGCTCTTCATGATAGAATATTCTCTCCACTAAAAGTCTTGGCAATTCAGAACCCCTCATGCTATGCCAGTCCAATTTTGCCTGAACTGTAGTCGAGAATACCCTCCAGGATTTCTTTATTAGTCGTGATACTTCTAATTTTGGTGTTTTTATCAATTAAATTTTTTTCGTTCATTGTATTTATGCTCATACATGTGTATGAAGGATTTGTTAAGTATTTTCAAAGAAAGGATAGAATAGTTTCTTTTGGTGATTAACTGAATTTTCGAATTTTCACATGTTTTTAAAAGGCATCAATAGATGGCCCTTGTGTGTGTTTTTTTTAAAGTAAAATACTGGTGAAATCTTGTTTTGAGGAACATTTGGAGCACTGATTCTCGATTGACTTAGCCAATAGGAGCACGGCATTCGGGTAAACAGTAAGCGAATAGTTGTTTGCTCATTCAATTACCTAAA
>NC_090729.1:176325282-176337782 GCF_036898095.1 Palaemon carinicauda | reverse complement strand
GAGAGAGAGAGAGAAAAAAAAACAGAATCTTGCCTCCAAAATGAAATAATCAGCCACCTGCATAATTTGTGCCAAGAATTTTCCAGGTACTAACATGATCTTGAGGAAATAGAACTGTCATTTGTGAGAAACCCTTTTAAGGCAGAACCAGATATCATTCCTGAGTCTGACCAAGATGGATTTTCAGAAAGTTTGATTCATGTACCAAGGATTTTTTTTTAAGGATCATTCTATACAGGAATTCTGATCATATCCTAGAGTTGGGAAGTTTGGGTTAAAAGCCCTACTATATTGTTTCTATTTACTTGTGTGAATCCAGATTTTTTCATGTCTGATTACAAATAAAAACAAAAACAAGAAATTGCTTGGAGGTGTAGCATAATATGAGATGTGCATTATCTACAACTGTTCACAAACGGCTAAACTTGTAGTTAAAAATAAAGCACAACCATCACACTAGCTACAAAATCTATTCAGTATCTTATACAGTAAGCCAACCATAAAGTATTATTATTTCTATTTCTATAATTGCTGTACAAGTGTAAATTTAGTTTTTATTACAATACAAATAGAACAATTTTATTTACTACAAACGCACACCAGTGCTAAACTTCATAAATAAGAAAATGGAATTTTAGTTTTTATTTCCAAAATTTATTTAGAAGACAGTTAAATGCAGGCCCGTGCTTATTATCATAAGTGAAGACGTATTTGAGTTATTATTACAATCCATAAAATTTAATTACGCAAATACAGGAGTGTTATTTTCTAAGTGAATGCACGTCCTTTGAGTTTTGATTACAACATACTGTATTTGAGTTATTAACTGTGAATAAAGGGCAACATTTTCTTCCAGTTTTGAAAATGTAAACTAATGAAGTGCTCTAAAGAAATAGATCTTTAAACGATAATGTCAAACAAATAAAAGAGTTTTAAAAAAAACTTTTAAAAAATTCTATTATAATATTTTAACACAATTTTGAAGACCATTGGGCCACGAGTACTTAGGAATACCAAAAATGGGCCATGGGCACAAAAAGGTTGAAAAACACTTCCTTAACAAACATAAATATACTTTCTTCATGTAATATTTTGAATTATCTTTTCGTTTTGCAAAAAAAAAAAAAATGTTTAAGAATACTTAGTAGGAGACGTATACATTCGTGTTTTTATGTTATTACCTTAAAAAACAAATAAATTCATTGATAGCAATAATTTCAGAGTGGATAATTTGTTTCAAAGCTTGTTAGCAGGTATTTTCAATAAATTTAGGATATGTTGGCCTGTTATTCAATAGTATATGGGGATTTTTTTCTTTATATCTCTTTCGCTAATAGTTATTTTTGCATTATTGTTATATTCAGTTTTCCAGATAACATAATTAACCATTTTTACCAGCCAAAATTCGGCAGATATTAATTTCATATATTCATTTTACAAGAAATTCTATTTAAATTTCTACTCTGTCTGTTTGCACATCAGTGACATCATGATGTCTCACATTTTGTAATGAATAGTTACATTTGTTAATAAAAAACTAAGGAAAAACTAAAAGTAAACACCACTTCCAAACAGCGAAGAATTACTTTAGTATGGTTTACCTTGTTTTAGAAGTTTTACATTATGCCTTCATCCCCAACAACTCAAGCTACCAAAAACAATGTTTTTCATAAACAACTTTCTCGTTCAAAAACTCTTTCTTGTCTTAATAACATTCCTCCACAGCTTCTCGCCTCTATTAGTTGTAGAGACCTGAAGAATAGTCTTCCCGCTTGTTTCCTTAAGGAACTTTCATTTGGATTCCACGGTACCTTAATAGCAGACATATTTTCATGCTTGTTGTGTCTGAAGGTGGTTGAACGCAAGGTCCAAATAGTTCTTTGGATATTGGGTGAACGTAGGCTATATAAATGAGGCTTATCGAAAAGGACTTCCGATGGTAATGATTTCCTTATCTCGAGAAGAATGGGGATTTAATTCTAATCAGCTTCTGTTACGTGGAATTGGAAAGATGATAATGATTTCCTTATCCCAAGAAGAATAAGGATTTATATTTAAATCAGTCTCTGTTATGCGGAATCGGAAAGATGATGATGATTTCCTTATCTCGAGAGGAAAAAGAATTTATATTTAAATCTGTTTCTGTTATGCGGAATTGAATATATGATAATGATTTCCTTATCACGAGAAGAATAAGGATTCATATTTAAATAAGTCTCTGTTATGCGGAATCGGAAAGATGATGATGATGATTTCCGTATTTCGAGAAGAATAAGGATTCATATTCAAATCACTTACTGTTATGCTGAACCGGTTAAAGGCGGTGCTATTTCAAGTAATGCATTACCCAAATAGGTAATACTATTCATGCATTATCAACAAAGCCTTAGAAAGTTAAAGCAAATGGGGAAAGGTAAAAACAAGTAAAAACAATTGAAGATTGTGATTTGCCACGAATGCTGGCCGGTAATTATTCACTCAAAAACAAGTGTCCTTGTACAATCCATCGAGTGCTGAATGGTATTCATTTTTAATAAAGAGTTCTTGTACAATCCAAGCTGAAACGGCTTCGTCATTAATTGCTAACCTGGCATGCCTCTTCATAATTTATAGCGATCAATTGAGGTTGTGGTGGCCGATGTGGTAACGTCCCTGACTGGTGACCGCCAGACTATGGGTCGTGTCCCGCTCAAACTCCTTAGTTCCTTTGGTCGCTGCAGCCTCACTTTATGAGCTAAGGATGGGAGGTTTGGGGGAGCCTATGAGTCTATCTGCTAAGTCATCAGCAGCCACTGCCTGGCCCGCCTTGGGTAGAGAGGGGCTTGGGGGAGAGGAGCTTGGGTGCTATGTATACATGGCCATTCTCTATGACATTGTCCTGCTTGATAGGGCAATGTCACTGTCCAATGCCTCTGTCATTCATGGACGCCCTTTAAACCTTGAAAAAACGGATCTGATGAATTCTTTGGAAGACCAACATCATATGAAATCGCCCTGGTTCCAGTACCACGTAGAAAAGCAAATTGGAGTCCAATGGCCACATAGATAACAGCGAATCTCCACGACATGGAAAAAGTTGTCACACTTCTCCGATTGACTTTGCATATCAATTTTCACTATTACAGAACGGATTGGTTCAGGAGGTCCATTATTCATCCACTTTTCCTTCTCTATCGATGGCAAGATATAGATTTGGTTACTGGCGCCTGTTAGGAACAGAATGTATGAGCAGTGTGATTCTTTTTTCAAAATTTAGGATTTATAAATTAAAACTAGTTGGTGTTTACAGTAATTGTGAAATTCAAGATATCGGCTTTTATTCCAGTAACAGTAAACAAGGCAACTTTCCAAAGGTTATTTTGCTCAGTTCAATAAAACAAAAAGTGAAGGTTCCTAGTCATCAACCAAATTATCCCCCTTACTTAATAATCTAAAGAATGAACTTCAACGATTCCCAAAAGCGTTCATGGACCTTTGATAGCCCCGGCAAATATGTCTCTTCTCACTACGCAAAAAACTGAATATCGTTTTTTGGGGAAAAATTTTCCAAAACGTCGGACCAATGACTGCCGAGAAATTATTAGATTTTGGAAGCGATAAATCTGTAATATTGATGGAAATGAACTTTTAAAGATGCTTTTCCCAACATAGCATCCGAAAATCGAAGACAGCATTTCTCTGGACAAACTGAGCTCCAGTTAGTTTCGAGGATAACAGGGAAGGTACATTTACGTTTCTCCATTTATTATTTGGTGTCGACATGTGTTTCAAAAATTGTAGTTTTGTGATCTCTAAACTCTGAAGTTTCATTACAAAAAATAGTAAGATCGCAGAAAGAGGTTGAAATTATCGTTGCAAATATGTGCTTCTCTGTGATGAAAAGATCACCATTCTACCAATCATAATCAATAATTAATAATTGGTGAAGTCTGTTGACTAAAGGCCTTAACTTCTGTGAAATAGAAACTTTAAGGATTTACGAGTTGCATGACAATAGTTTTCATTTCCTCTCAATACCTCGCAGTCTTTCATTTGAAGTGAGTAAAAGCTTGATCCAATTTATCATACATATGTTGGATGAATATTCCTCATCAAAGGGATATAATCATATTCTTGTGATACTCTACACACTTCTTGAAAGGGAACATCAGGAATATCTCTCTCCACATTGTTTCTTGACAGGATAAGCCTTATGTATTTAAAATACTTTATCTTATTAGATTTTTTGTCCCACAAAAGTATTTAAATCATCTGAAAACATTTAGCTAAAATTATTCTTAGTTTTATATTCTTTTCGAATACAATGTATTTACGATACTTTACCTTATAAGACATTTTCCCACAAAAGTATTTAAATATCTCAATACATTTATCTAAAACTATCATGTTTTTATTTGCTCTTTAAATCTTCTGAAAGGAGTCGTCTGGTCTCTGCTATATAAACCCACAATCGCATCTCTCGTCAGCGTAACTTCATAACACGACTAAAAAGGGAATAAAACAAGCAAAGGGACGAACGTGGTTTACCCCAAAGATGAGCGGGTTTTATGTGATGAACTGCGGGAAATTGAATCTATGCCATTTCTCTTTCAACGAGATGAGAGCGTTAGGTTCCAACGCCAAGCGGTTATCGCAGCCGAGAGAAGCTTCTGTTATTTGAAAACGAGTTTGAATAAGAATATGTTTCCGAGTTTAATTACATCTTACTGAACTTAGTTTTTCATTTATAGTTTGCATTCCACATAAACCTTTGGTATGAATCAAAAGCTTGAAGAGGCATTATGTTGCGTGATGAGAGAGAGAGAGAGAGAGAGAGAGAGAGAGAGAGAGAGAGAGAGAGAGAGAGAGAGAGAGCTACTTGTTTGGAGATATTCCAGCATTATTTAAGCATCATTAAAGATGTGCTTCCTTGTTATTTGAAAACGAGTGTGAATAAGAATGTTTCCGAGTTTAATTACACCTTACCTTACTGAACTTAGTTTTTCATTTATAGTTTGCATTCCACATAAACCTTTGGTATGAATTAAAAGCTTGAAGAGGCATTCTGTTGCGTGATGAGAGAGAGAGAGAGAGAGAGAGAGAGAGAGAGAGAGAGAGAGAGAGAGAGAGAGAGAGAGAGAGAGAGAGCTACTTGTTTTGAGATTTTCCAGCATTATTTAAGCATCACTAAAGATGTGTTTAGCTTAAATACTAAAAATATGTATATTCAACAACAATGACATTCATTCAGATTCATAACACATGTGTAATATTTGGTTCTTCCAGTCGGAGAACATTAGAAAAATGTGCAGTTAATTTACCTCTTAATCTTGGAGTTTCTCCTTTCTCCTGATTACATGAGATCTCCAGTTACCATTTTACTGGCAGCAATAAACTATGTTCAAATCCCATTTCAGTTCTAAGAAATAGTGCAAAGGTATGTAAGAAATTTTAATATGCACATCAGTTTATCTAAACAAAAATTAGTTTTAAATTTTATAAAATCCAGTGGGAATACCTTAGCGTGGTGAAAGGATTTGCGTATCGCCATGATCAGCATACCTATACTAGTAAGGGACATCCTTACTAGGTCGGTTTACTGTCAGAGGTCAGACGAAAATATACAACCATCACCAATCTACACTAGTCAGCGTGGTAATGAAAACTGGCCAAACCCCACACATGAATTGACGTCTGAGGCCTTTGCCCTGCAGTAGACTAGAAACGGATGCATTTGTTGTTGTTTTCGTGATACGTATAACACTAATTGTTTATTCGTCTCATGAGTTCAAATACCTAAAGGGCTTGCGACTTACTTGTTAACTATTTAAAAGTGTGTCTGTCCTTACAATAACTTTTCTTTAATCACTTCCCCTACTTAGGCTATGCAAAACCGACGCAGGAGGGGTCAAGAACCCCAACTAATGCAGTCATTTCTGGTCAACTGCAGGACAAAGGTCTCAGACACGTCCTTATTCATATTTGGGGATTGGCCAGTTTTCATCACCACGCTAGCCACTGAGGATTGGTGATGGTGGTCAACATGATTGGACAAATGGTCGCATCTCCCCTTATTTTCTTTTATAACTGTGATTAAAAGCACCCGATTATTCATCAATATATAAGTGTTTTTAATCTGATTATTCAAAATGTCTATATCATCTTTTAAGTTTTAGAATACACTTGAATTCACCCAACACATTTATGAGTATTTGTCCATCCTCATACACCTGACAACACTGAGATTACTAAACAATTCTTCTTCACCCAAGGGGTTAACTACGGCATTGTAATTGTTCAGTGGCTACTTTCCTCTTGGTAAGGGTAGAAGAGATTCTTTAGCTATGGTAAGCAACTCTTCTAGGAGAAGGACACTCCAAAATCAAACCATTGTTCTCTAGTCTTGGGTAGTGCTATAGCCTCTGTACCATGGCCTTCCACTATCTTGGGTTAGAGTTCTCTTGCTTGAGGGTACACTCAGGCACACTGTTTTATCTAGTTTCTCTTTCTCTCGTTTTGTTGAAGTTTTTATTGTTTATATAGGAAATATTTATTTCAATGTTGTTACTATTCTTAAAATATTTTATTTTTCCTTGTTTCCTTTCCTCACTGAGCTATTTTCCCTGTTGGGGCCCCTAGGCTTATAGCATCCTGCTTTTCCAACTAGGGTTGTAGCTTAGCATTTAATAATAATAATAATAATAATAATCCCGACGCGTCCCATATTCTGGTATTCTGAATATTCTAGTTCTCTAGGAAAAACATTTCTTCCCCTTCTAGTTGTTATTTCGACTTTTCTATTTGCTGTTGTACACATGTACAGTAAATATTCTGTTTTAATTTTCTATATTCACTGTGATTACTTATTTTGGTAACGTAACATATAACAATATCTGCTTACATTTCTATTTTATCATTATTGTAATAATACTAAGTATTTTTCTCGCAATGCTGAAGCCAAAAAAATATAATGTTCATGCTCATAATACTCTTGCATATACCACAAACATTTAGTTTATGCACATCATTTATGTGCTTTATGAATAAATTTACTCAGCAACATTATTTTACTATGATTATGTAGAGCACCATTTGGTGTACCATTTCACAGTCATGTTTGTATGTATGTAAATCTTACACACACAAAGCTGTACTAGTCAGGGCCACCAATACTAGGATGATTTGCTGTGAGCGATCAGACTAAAGTCTTCCAGCATTACCAGTCCGCAGTGCAGTGGCCAAGCGTGGTGATGGAAATTGCCCAAACTGCAGACATGAATAAGGACAGGTCTGGGGCCTTTGTCCTACAGTGGACTAGAAACGGCTGTATTTGTTGTTGCTGATATAAATGTATATTATATATTCATGTATACAGAGACATATACTGTATATATGTGTGTGAGTATTTGTGTATGAGAGAGAGAGAGAGAGAGAGAGAGAGAGAGAGAGAGAGAGAGAGAGAGAGAGAGAGAGAGAGAGAGAGATACCAGGTAAGAAGGAGCATAATCACGATAATACGAAAGTGCCCAAGAACTTGTACAGTATAACGGAGGACTATGAAGCACGAAGTAGATGATGAATGGAGAAGTATTGAATTAAAGGCCCAAGATAGAGACGACTGCGAAATCTAACCGAGGCCCTTTGCGTCAATAGGCGTAGGAGGAGATGATGATGATGATGATTTTGGAGTAAAAATAAAGAAACAATATCAAATGAATCGATCTTCGAATGAAGGAATCAGATGGAGAGAAGACTCGTGAAGTGAATAAAAGTCTTTGACCAATAACAGGACAATGGGCAGACTTTTTTTTTTAATGATAAAGTTAGAACAAAGGTTGAAGGAGACAAATCTCCAAAATTCGAGTTCATTACAAGTGAGATCCAAAGGTCAGTTGGTAATAGTTAAAAGTACTGCTGGCCATGCTTTTTAATGTAGGCTTTATATCTTCATGAAAAAGGGTTTCCAAGGATCAGATGATAATTGCTGAAAATTGATATGAGGAAAACTAAGATAATGTTCAATGAAAATGCACTGAGACAACAAATAATTGTTAAGAACAAACCTTTAGATTGTTAATGAATATAAGTACTTAGGACAGACAATAAGTGTTTGCCCAGGACATAAGACCGAAATTAAAAGCATGGGATAGAGAGCTTTTGGTAAACAAAATGAGTTTGTGAAAAGTAAAATCCCACTTTCTCTAAAAGGAAAAGTATTTAATCAGATGGTCCTACCAGCATTAAGTTATGCATCAGAAACATAAGCCTTACTAAAGACTTAGAACATAAGCTAGTTAAAATTCAAAGGTCAATGGAAAGAATAATGATGGGGATAACATTAAGAGACAGAAAAAGAGCAACATGGATAAGAGCGTACATTGAAGTAGAGGATATTCTGACAATAAGGAAAAAAAATGGGCTTGGGCAGAACCTAATAATGAGAATGTCAGATTATAGATGGACAATAAAAATAACAAACTGGGTCCCATGAGATTGCAAAGGAAGTAGGGGAGGGAAACGAAGATATTGGATTAAAAAGCTAAGAAAACTTTCAGGAATAGATGGGCATAAAACGATCATTAACAGACACGTGTAGAGGGCCATGTCTGAGGCCTTTGTCCTGCAGTGGACTAGCAGTGGCTGATGATGATGGTGATATGCAGTGGGGGAGTCACATTATAAGCTAAACACACTATAGCTAAGGGCCTCACTTTCTCAAAAAAAAAAAAAAAAAAAAAAAAACTGCATTTCCAAAATATATGATAAATAAGAACTAATATAATGCAATAGTTTTGAAACTGCCATCTGTTGATGATTTTATGAATTAAATCACGTCGGAAGTTTTAACATTCATCATCATCGTCCGTAGACCGTCAGAGATGTTACAGTACATTGCTTACATCGGAAACCCCAAATGTTTAACACCTCTTTCACCACATTCTAAAAAATAACCGAAAAAGGGGCCTTTAACGTTTTGAAACTTCAAAAGGTCATATCTCTTTTTTTATAAAATGTTTTTATCTGATGTGAGTTTTTGGAAATGCTATAAGGCAAAATATTTCATGAGATTGATAAAAAAATAGATTTCATGTCTGATTGATTTATAATTTATTTTACACAATATATACAATTTTTTTTATCGCTACCACACCCTTATTTTTCAAGATATTTTCCCTTTTTTTTAGTTTTTGGACACTTTGAGATCCCAACGGTGATTTAACATGATTCAATCACACCCATGATTGATAAATCGATTGCCACATCATTGATGGCATGATCGATCGCAGGATTTATGACAAAAGTACCAGGTAATACAGTTATACCTTAATAATTTGTATCAGGTTAGATTTAAATAAATGTTTAAGTCCCCTTGAATAAGAGCCACATGATTGTTGGTATGATTAATCACATGGCATATGATTGATCGCAAGATTGATGACAAAAGTAATGCAGTCATACCTTTATAATCTAAATCAGGTTATGTTTACGTGAATGTTTATGTCCCTTGGAACGACCAGGCACATGATTGATGGTATGATAAATCACATGGCACATGATTGATCGCAAGATTGATGACAAAAGTAATGCAGTCATACCTTTATAATTTGCATCAGGTTATGTTTACGTGAATGTTTATGTCCCTTGGAATGACCAGGCACATGACTGATGGTATGATTACTCGCGTGGCACATGATTGATGGCATGATTGATCGTAAGATTGATGACAAAAGTAATTCAGTCAGACCATTATTATTTGCATCAGGTTATGTTTACATGAATGTTTATGTCCCCTAGAACAACCAGGCACATGATTGATGGTATGATTAATCGCCAGATAGATAAACAACAACGCTAAAGTTGACAAAAAAATACGGTACTATTGACCCTCCTTACATACAATACAAGGTCATAAACAAGCAAATAATAATAATAATAACAAAATCTATCAATAATGTTAAAACCAACATGGAAAGAACCAAGAGTAACAATTGTAGTAATAATATAACAGCATGCAAAAGAAGTGGTCAAACTTACTGTTCAGCCGCGAAGAAGAGAGCTGGTAGAAATTTACAACCACTCAGATCATCTGGCGGAGTGCCAGTCGTAGAGGGCTTCCTGAAACCATGCATTGCTCCAAACACTTTCCTCCAAACTTTGCAAGCTACACTATAATGCATCAATCTTCACTATACACTAAGCGTTATCTTCTCTCCCTTTTTTTTTTTTATATTTTCTTCCAGAAGACCCCTCACTAATACAGCCACAAATATATGCATTTACTTATTAAGATGACCAGTGGCCCAATATACACTAAGACTATCTCAATTTTCCATAGTGGCCCTTTTAAAGGAGCCATTTTTACACTGACGCCCAAGTTTATGTAAGGCCTGTATTCCAATTTTGTAAACACAATTTACATAACCCTGAATTTCTATTTTTCTTTGCAACATTCAGCCTGAGCAACATTGCGTTTAAGTTAAGCCTTAACTAATCTAACATCTTTTTCAATAAATTTCTGCGGTCACTTTGGGGTCTCATCATCCCTCAAGCAACAGAACTCTAACCCAAGACAGTGGAAGGCCATGGTACAGAGGCTACAGCTCTACCCAAGATTAGAAAACAATAGTTTGATATCGGAGTGCCCTTCTCCTAGAATAGGTGCTTATCATAGCTAAAGTTTCTTCTACCTTTACCAAACGGGAAGTATTCACTTCACAATTACAGTGCAGAAGTCAGCCCGTTGAATGAAGATTTTTTGTTCGCTTATTTTATTGTTTATCAGATGTACAAGGAAATAGCAAAATATATACACATACACTATTCAGTACGTGTAGGCCAAGGAAACATAAGCCGTAACCACAGAGGGATCCAATGCACTAATATCTGGCCAAAGGACCCAGTAACTCTCAAGCGGAACTAGGCCTACCTCAATGGGTGGCTGGCGTCTTAACCTAGTTCCTACTAGTTATGTCAATTTCGGCGTTCTCGTTCACAATACTTGCTGATTTGTTATCACCTACCTCAGCACTTTCACAAGGCAAGCTGTAATCTGGATCGATGTCACTATCATCAATAAAGGGATAGAAATTCGAACCAGGAGAATACGTAAACCTACACAGCATGTTTTCTCTTGCACTACCATCATACGCTGTTTAACGATTTTAAAACTCAATAATTTGGCTACTGCCACTCAATGTGGTGAAATCTGTATCATCAGCACACTCACTATCACTATTAGACACAGTCTCGAGTATTAACACCTCCTAAAACAGCCAGTGAACTAAAACAAACAGAGAAGAAGTTCGGGAGAAGTTCAAAATTCACACGCGCCGCTGATAAACAAAAGGGAACTACTTAGCGAAGTTAGCGAAGCAAGGGGAAAAGGCGGCAAACCGATTCGTTTACCAGAATAAAATTTTCGGCAAAATATAGCTTTCAGAAGGTGTATCAGCAGATTCTTTCTTCTTGTATGCTGAAAAATAATTATATGATTAATTTTCAAACATAATTTGATTATTGTTAAGCACTAAATAATAAAAACAATAATGTAAAATATTCACGTTTACGGTAGCTTATGGCAACTCTGCTTCGCCTTTCAGAATGTGTATCGGCAGATTTTTTCTTCTTTTATGCTGAACAATAATTATATGATTAATTTTCAAACGTAATTTGATCATCATTAAGCACTAATAATAAAAACAATAATATAAAATATTCATGATTACGGTAGCGTATGGCAACTCTGCTTCACCTATCTTGGGTGAGTTGGTGCGGACTTGCTGAGGCTTAGCCAGCCACTCCTCCCAGCTATAAGGTTAAAAATCATATGCACATTGAATACGACTTTCAAACATCTTTTATGTCTAGGATTTTACTTCCGCATATATCTTTCGGAAGAGGAGAAATAGTGCTATTGGATAGCACTATTTCCCCACTGTTGCTAAGATGTGGTAAACTTTTTTTTCTTTTTTTTTTCTTTTTTTTCAATTGTCCGATTGTACAATTGAATTTCACCATCATCACATAGGCGTAGCCATTTTTCAAAGAGGATTCCAAAGTTCCAAAGTCTTTGACAAAGGCAACACGCGGAGCAAATTCAGTGCCCACAAGTGCAATATTTAATAGGTAGGTCTATGATGGAATAAATCCTGATTTGCATCAGCTGCATATGGATATTACAGAGGAAGGAGAAACAAGAAATCAAGACATAAATATTTTGAGTAAAATGCAGTTTAAATTCTTGGTAATATTATATTCATTGAATTGTTAGGTGGATGAATATCACAAGACTAGTCAATCACTCCAAAAGACCCCAAAAATTAGTCTAGGCGTATATTGGAAATTGAATGTTTCACTTTTGGATATTGTTAAAGGTAACTGAGATCTTTTCTATTATTTTGAAGACCAGGGAAAGGAAACTTTGCCCAATATTTATTACAAGAAAAGCAGTCATAGAAGAAGTTATATCGAAGTAGATGATGTTTTAGAGAACCTTGAGTCACGAGATGAGTCAATGCATT
>NC_090729.1:176312782-176315282 GCF_036898095.1 Palaemon carinicauda | reverse complement strand
TCCACTACAGGACAAAGACCTCAGACATGTCAATTCCTCTCTGGGGTTTGGCCAGTTTTCATCACCACGTTGGCCACTGCGGATTGGGGATGGTGGAAGATTTTCGTCTGGTAGCTCACAGCAAACCAACCTAGTATGGGTAGCCCTGACTTGTAGAGCTTTGCTGATCACGGTGATATACAAACCCTTTCGACACGTTAAGGCATTCCAACTCAGAAAGGGGTATATATATATATATATATATATATATATATATATATATATATATATGTATATATACATATTTATATAAATATATACATACATATATATGTATACATACATTTATATATATACATATATATATATATATTTATATATATGTAAATATATATATATATACATATATATATATATATATATATATGTGTGTGTGTGTGTGTGTGTGTGTGTGTAAATATATATATATATATATATATATATATATATATATATATGTGTGTGTGTGTGTGTGTGTATATATATATATATATATATATATATATATATATATATATATATATATATATATATATATAATGACAATGATAACAGGTTCCGGAATCATAAAAGCAACCACACAGCTTCCCCTGATCCAAGGTCTCTAGAGATGATCAACATGATGTAAATTTCTATTGCATTCTGTTCCCGTAATTTTAGAGAAATGCTTTACATAACCGAGTTTCTTAATCTTCTTGGCATTTGCATTGCCTTTTCCTAATTCTAGAACTCAATCTGTCTATTTATTCAAAAATTTTAATGGTTTTCAAAAAATCCATTATCAGTTTATAATTCTCTCCATGAATTTTTTTATTAGAAGATTATATCTTTCTCCCTCATTTTCCCTTATAATATTTCTCAATAGCGTTTTACAATATTCTTTTTAAATCAAATGAAAAAGATTTGACACAAAACATAAAATTGCAGTTTGGAAAATCTGCATCGTATAAAATAAAAATACTGTATGATACCAAAATAACCTCAAGAACTAAAGGTTTTGAAAAAAGAACGTGTGAGAAAGAACAAAAACGAGAAATAGAATAAAAATGGTAAACAAAAGAACACTACAGTTTTAAGAGGGATCACCAGCAAGATAGGAAAAGCCATTTATAAATGGAGAGAATTCTGCTCGAAGTGGGGGATAAAACTATAAAAACAATAAAGGATTTAAATCCTAAACATCCTTAGGAAAATCCTTATTATGAAAATCCCTGATCTTGTTTGACTATATAACCTTTTTCAGCAGCTTACTAATGTAATCAGAGTTTCTATTAACAGGAAATGTATAAAAGTCAGGTGGAAAAGATACATAATTGCAAAAATCCTTCAACATTTATTTTTCAAAGACATTCTTCTTATTTCACCATTTTCCAATCTTTCAAAGTGATATTCCCATAATCTACCTTAGGATTTTCATCTCTGTTCTCTCAAGCTTTACATCCTCTTTTCATCTTTAAAGCCCAAGTTTCTGATCCATACATTAACACTGGTCTTATTACAGGGCAATAGATCTTGACTTTTACCTTAATTCTCATTATCCTATCACATACCACCCCTGCTACCTCCCTCCGTTTTTCCCATGCTGCTTTTATCCTATTCTCAATAACACTCTGGTTAATTGCAAAAAAAAAAAAAAAAAAAAATAAATAAATAAATAAAATAAAAAAAAGACACATCAAGATTCACTTATTAAATACATTAACTGAAGCAATAACACTTGAGTTCTTCTCTGGTTAATTGCATAAAAAAAAAGATAAAACAGACACATCAAGATTCACTTATTAAATACATTAACTGAAGCAATAACACTTAAGTTCTTCTCTGTTAATTGCAAAAAACAAAAAAAAAGAAGGAAAAGGCACATCAAGATTCACTTATTAAATACATTAACTGAAGCAATAACACTTAAGTTCTTCTCTGTTAATTGCAAAAAAAAAAAAAAAGAAGGAAAAGGCACAACAAGATTCACTTATTAAATACATTAACTGAAGCAATAAGAGTCAAGCTCTTCTCTTGTTAATTGCAAAAAAAAAAAAAAAAAGAAGAAAAAGACACATCAAGATTCACTTATTAAACACATTAACTGAAGCAATAACACTCAAGTTCTTCTCTGGTTAAATGCAAAAAAAAAAAAAAAAAAAAAAAAAAAAAAAAAAAAAAGATTCACTTATTAAATACATTAACTGAAGCAATAAGAGTCAAGCTCTTCTCTTGTTAATTGCAAAAAAAAAAAAGAAGAAAAAGACACATCAAGATTCACTTATTAAACACATTAACTGAAGCAATAACACTCAAGTTCTTCTCTGGTTAAATGCAAAAAAAAAAAAAAAAAAAAAAAAAAAAAAAAAAAAAAGACACATCAAGATTCACTTATTAAATACATTAACTGAAGCAAAAACAGTTAAGAATATGTTCTCTGTTTAATTTAAAAAAGAACATCAAGATATACTTTTCAAACACACTAACCGAAGCATTAATAGTT
>NC_090729.1:176292782-176295282 GCF_036898095.1 Palaemon carinicauda | reverse complement strand
TTTCCACATTTAAAAAAAAATATCCAGCATATACAGAGAGAGAGAGAGAGAGAGAGAGAGAGAGAGAGAGAGAGAGAGAGAGAGAGAGAGAGAGAGAGAGAGAATGTTAGTATGGACGTGAGAGACCGTAACGCATGGAATTGGAAACTTGAAAATGGAGGACCAGAACTCTGCATGAAAAATACTCAGAACAAAAAACCGGGTCGTTAGATAAGTCTGCCATATTGCTTGCTTATCTCGACAAGAGAGATCTAGAGTCAGTTTTCACTTTTTCTTTCTCTCTCTCTCTCTCTCATTTTTTCTTTTTTTTTTTTTTTTTTTTTTTTTTGCATTCCTACATTCCATTCCGTTGAGGCTCACTTGGAAGTTGATGGGCCTTTCCTGCTAGGTTCAGGGGGTCTGCAGATGTCCACACCAAAAATAGATAAAAACTGGGAAACTGGAGAGGGAATGGTTTTACAGACAATATCACAATATGTAATATGCGGAAGGATGTGTTGGTGGGAACGTGTTCAAATTGTCTTTAATATCAATAACAACAACAACAACAACAACAACAACAATAACAACAACACAAACCACAATTGTGGTGCTAATAATAATAATAATAATAATAACAATAATAATAATAATAATAATAATCAAAATCTTAAAATATACAAAGGGATGTGTTGCTGGGAACGTGTCAAAATCCTCTTTGATAAAATCAACAATAACAACAACAACATTAATAATAATAATAGTAATAATAATAATAATAATAATAATAATAATAATAATAATAATAATAATAATAACAACTACAACAACTACAACAACAACAAATAATAATAATAATAATAATGATAATAATAATAATAATAATAATAATAATAATAATAATAATAATAATAAAAATCATGTTAGTAATTCCTCGTACAATGGAGCTGTATATGAAAGGTCATAAAATACCAGATGAAGCTTAAACATTTATTATTAGCTAAAAAATTTCTGAATCCATTAGCAAGAGTGGGAATTACACTCGGCTGAAGATCGCTGAGAAATGTCATTGCCATGTCTTTTCACTTATAATTATAATGCATGTTTGGTAAGAAGGGAAACAATCAAGTCACTAATACCAGCACATCAACAACAATGTTAATTATGATATTGATGATGATAATAATATCAGACATGCAGACTGTAAGAATTATATTAGGAGACATCAAAATGTCATTGCCATGTCTTGTCACTTATAATTATGATGCATGTTTGGTAAGTAGAGAAACACTAAAGTACTAACATCACCACATCAACAACAACTTTATTAATAATAACAATGATATTAATAATGGCAGTCATCCAGACTGTGAGAATCAATGTGGAATTTGCTTTATAGGAGAAGTAACAAAGTCAGAAAGGATAAAGCTGCCTGATGGAATTGTCTTATGGACATAGATGAAGATGATAAATATCAGTGGCTGATAGAAGGAAACGCAATAAAACACCAAGAGATAAAGGAAATGATGAGAAGAAGATTCATTTAGAGAATTAAGGCGATACTGAAGTTAAAATTTCACTTTGGAAAGATACCGAAGGCTATAAACGCCTTGGTATATTGCTGGAATAGTGAATAGAAGTGAGACTTACGCAACATAGATCTAAAGACTTAAAAGCCAATAAACGTGTATCAAGTTCCTGCGGCCAAGATAAAACATTGACAGACTCTATATACGAAGCAAGGAAGGAGGAAAAGGGCTAATCATCATAAAAGATTTTGTCAACATCGAAAGCAGATTGATGGGGCATTACAGGAAGACCAATAGAGATGAATGGCGAAGGAGTGCATGTAAAGAACACTTAATGAAGGAAATGAAAGATCCAGGATAATTACTTCGGTCAACGAAGTTGGGAGGAGGTTATGTTTTCGAATCTGTTTGTGTGTTTGTACGTTTGTCTGTTTATTTGTTTGTGAACATCTTCCTGAACTCAATTTTACTCATAGAGTAGTGAAACTTTCAGGGATTAATTGTTATATTAAGAAGGGAAAGGAATAAAATTTTGAAAGTCCTAGGTCAAAGGTCAAGGGCAAGGTTGAGCTAAAGGTCGACCAAATAAACCCTAACTTTAACCCCGAGTTCGCACATGGTTGTCACACAGACTTCAAATATGCTTAAGGTTTAAACTGATTCTGGGAAAGGCAAGCAGGTTTCGAGAAATAAGCTGTCGTGGCATAGGTCTGCACTCTCAGAGTGCTTTTCTAGTTTAAATATAAAATAGAGAAAAAGTAAAAGAGAAGAATTGGAACGAAAACCGATGCATAGATGATTCATAAGATAAATTAAACTATTGGCAAGTAAAGAAACACAGCAATTGCTACCGAGGAGAGAAATGAAGAAAGAAACAGAAGGAATGATAGTGGCAGCACAAGATCGGACCTTCAGACGTAGTTATATTCAGAGAGCAATAGACTAAACTAACATCTCGTCAAAGTTTTGAAAATGTATGTTAAAAGAAGTAA
>NC_090729.1:176272782-176285282 GCF_036898095.1 Palaemon carinicauda | reverse complement strand
TAAATAATCCAAGGTCATCTTAAAGATATTTAACGGGATTACTTGTAATGACACACTCGGATTCCACAATAGTCACCCATCCAATTACAGACCAATGAAATGTTTTCTCAGCCTCACTGATAGGATTACCTGAAATATAATAAATCGTTAATGCCTCCATCAGTAAATACATACCGAACTACAAGTCTTTTCCTTTACATTGTTGCCCTCCAACTCAAGGATAAACCCGGTATATAAGGAAATGTCTTATCCTCTCGTTTATTTACTTACTCGCCTGTATTCAGTTATCCCCCATACAAACTGTACCATTCATCTTCATATTGCGCGAAATCTTGCACAATCTTGCGCTTCCCGTATACTAAAGCCTGATTTTCCATTACACTTTTTTCACCCTCTCCTTACTATATTTTTTTTCTTTATTTTGTTATCCTCCTGCCAACACTCTTTTTCACGCTCTTCTTACTATACTCTTTTTCGTCCTCTTGGCCACCAGTCTTTGAAGTTTCCAAAGTTTACCTGTTTTGTTTTTCTTTTTTTTTCTTAAAGCCAGTCTACCTTCCTTTATTCCCCCACCACCGTAAAAAGCTAATTCATTTTTATACCCTTCTACAAAATTTTATCATATTGTCCTAGCTTTTTTTCTACTAAATGTTTTTGCCATTCTTGTTCAATTAGATTATTAGACTCTATAAAAGTTGCATCTCAATGTCTCTCTTTTCTTACTTGCATTAAAATCCAATATTCACACTGCAGTTCTATAATGAGGGTTTTCCAGGGGTGTAGGAGTAAGGGGTTGGGCTGTTCGGGGGTTATAGTACCCCCTTTTTCCGAAAATTTACTTATCTATATTTTACTTCAGATAAGATCAAAAGATAATAAAATACATAAATATAGTTATTCAGAAAAGATTCAAGGATATTGAATAATATATATATTAGTAAATCATTCATCAGAATTATCATTTAAAAGTGATCTCGAATGAAAGGTTTTTATTAACATGCATTTCTATGTTAGGGTAAGGAATTATTCTAATCATATGTATATATATATACATATATATATATATATACATATATATATATATATATATATATATATGCGTGTGTGTTTATGTATATACACATATATATGTGTGTTTATATAATAAGTATATCCATATAGATATCTATCGATCTATCTATCTATCTATCTATCTATCTATCTATATATATATATATATATATATATATATATATACATATACATATATACAGTATATATATATGTATATATATACCTACAACTTGGAAAAGCTTTATCATTGTGCTAATTCACAAAAAGAGACAATGAACTTGAAACATTACCGCCCAATAAGTTTACTCTCTATGATTTATAGAATATTTACAAAGATCATATTAGGCTGAACAGAAAGACAGCTAGACTTTAATCAACCAAGAGAGCATACAGGCTTTAGAAGTGGGTATTCAACACCTGACCATATCCACGTAATTAACCAATTAATGGAAAACCAACAGAGTATGACAAACCACTATATATGACATTTGTATACTACGAGAAAGCATTTGAATCTGTCAAAATATCAGTAGTAATGAAAGCCACTGTATATGACATTTGTATACTACGAGAAAGCATTTGAATCTGTCAAAACTTCAGCAGTAATGAAAGTCCTTCAAAAAACAAAGAATATAAAAATTTTATGTTAGATTACTTGAAGATATCTATACAAGAATTACTGCAATGCTAAAACTACATAAAAAGAGTGAGAAAATTCCGATTTTGAAAAGGGTTAGATAGGAGATCCCATCTCTCCTAAGTTATTCACAGCATGTCAAGAAGTTCTTAAGAATTTAGATTGAGAAAATTTAGGAATTAATATTAATAAAACATTAATGAGAAATACCTTAACAACTTAAGATTTGCAGATGACATAGTTGTGTTTATTGAATCATGGGAAAACTGACAAAAGCTGAGAGAAGATTTGAATAAAGAAAGCACAAATAAAGGACCGAAAATGAATATGAGTGAAACTAAGGTAATGTTCAATGAAAATGCAGACAACAAGTTACAGTTAAGGAAGAGTGATTTCCATTGAATATTATTTTAGTTTTGCTCATATTCATTTTCAGTCCTACATTTCTGCATTTCTATTCAAAGCTTCTATCATCCTTTATAATTCCTTCCATGAATCACTAAACAGAATTAAGTCATACAATTCTCAAGTTGTTAAAGTATTCCTACATTTGCTTTTCAAACTTCAGCCCCCGACCTTGAAAAAGATCCTACACCCCTGGTATATGTAACAAGGTACATTTCATAGAAGATTGATAACTATAAGTGGG
Organism: Palaemon carinicauda; assembly: GCF_036898095.1. NCBI lineage: Eukaryota > Metazoa > Arthropoda > Malacostraca > Decapoda > Palaemonidae > Palaemon > Palaemon carinicauda. The sequence continues at coordinate 176,282,943 of NC_090729.1, read as the reverse complement.
CTTTTGATTAGCTAACAACGTATTTGTTGCATGAACATATTTTGATAAAATTTTGGATTTTTAATTCTATGGCTGAGTTCCAACTCTTTGCTTCTAGAATATTGGTATCTTCTCTATATATTTTTGTAATACGTATTATTTATATTTTTCATATAATCACCACAACCTAGAATCTAAAAATCAGACTAAAAATAGTATTATTAGAATTATGAATTTCTGATGCATTTATTGAAAAAAAAAATACTATGAAAGTACTTTTAATAATCACATAATTCTCCAGATTAGAATAGAATCCAAGTGTTTTTACTTCTTGTCAAAAGATGGCAGTAGGTATATTTTTAAGCCAAAATGACGTCATGGAAGGTTCCAGAATGCAAGGATTAAAAAGCTCTACGGATTGTTTATTTTCACGGTCAATAGATGGCCTTACCAGTAAAGTACTAAACTGGTACTTAACCCCATCATCCACTAATTATAAATTTTATTATTTGTATTTCTGTTGCTATTTGGGCACAAAAATTACTATAAAACATACGTACAGGAACTTGATGTTCCTTGTTGTCTGGCCACAGCTTAATTCTTAGGGAATTACAAATTTGACAATAAATGTCACAGAAATATTTCCTTAGCAAACAATCGTTAGTTCAATTACATTTTGGGGGGTCGAGGGTGGGTTGCCATTGTGCCACATGTACTGAAATCTGTGGGACAATAAAGTAATTACGGAGTTATTTCATTTAATTTTCAATAACTATTTTATGAAACCAAAATGTAATTAATATATCTCATGGTATGGCATGTATCAATTGTGAAAACTACGTAGAATAACAATATTGTTACATTCCGAAAGGCATAATTCCGCAGACTCCTCCCAGCTCCCTCCCATAGATCGTAACGTGTTTTACTTTACCGCCAATAGATGGCATAAGGAGTACCTTGTCATAACTAATATAGTCAATTACTTGAAGACCACGTGAGTCAAAAAAGAGTGGTAGGAAGGCAGAGGCTAGAGAATTGGTAGTTGGTAAATTGTCCAACGACCGTTTCCTTATTAGGAATGAATATTTTTATCAGGAAATGGTGTGAGTTTTCCATATGCGATAGGAAGCAACCTTAGTTTACTTATAAAAGTGTTTAGTATTTCCTTTCATCATCAGAACACATGGATATTAGATCATGTCCCCGTACAAGTGACCAAGGTAACAATCATCAGCATAGTTAAGGTTGGTGGGACGAGTTTGGAACAGCGCTGCCAAATGAATTTTCTTGAATACAGCATATCATTTTTCATTACAGATTCAAATAATTTAATGAGTAATAGTAACATACCATAAAGTGCATGACTATGATGTAATTGGATGTTCTTGTAATTAGCGTAGTCAACGTAGAATAATCGAATAATGAAAAAGAAAATAGTCACATTTCTCTGTTATCGCCAACGCCTGACTGTGTTACGTCATCCACTTGCGAATTTGTGTTTGATAATAAGGGCGTTCCAGAGTGTAAATCAGTTAGAATATAAACCTTGTCATCATTTCCTTTGTAAATGTATGCATGTTAGTAAAGCTATTTCTTGGTTCAATATACAATAAGTTTGAAATAATTAATTTAGTATATATATATATATATATATATATATATATATATATATATATATAAATATATATATAACATAAATGTTTTCCCTTACCAGTAACGACTTCCTTAATCAATGCATGGCCAATCACGAAAAAAAAAACTGATTCTGAAAAATCGGAGAGAGAGAGAGAGAGAGAGAGAGAGAGAGAGAGAGAGAGAGAGAGAGAGAGAGAGAGAGAGAAACGAGGCCATCTACAAGACATGGATGCTGATGATCTCTGAAAAATGAATCAGAAGAGACGGAGTGTATCTATAACAAGAAGAGCCAATGTTTATTTATATAAATGAAGTGTGGATGTTGCATTAAGTTATTAAAGATGTATGACAATTATTTGTCAACATTCATTTTTATTAGTAAGAATATTGATCGTGATGTTATTAACGATTCTGGTGCTGGGGATAGAGTTGAAGATAATAATTTGGAGAGACAAAAATCTAAGCATACATGAATATAATATTACAGGGTTCAATGAGAATATGAATAAAGTTTTGCTATATACAAAAGTTTGTTTCAAAGGCAGGGTTTCTTCTGTAACGATATCAAAGTCGGTTTAAATAATTGCCAATAAATCACAAGAAAGGTTTCCTTTTTTTTTCTTTATAAATGTTTTACTTGATGGAAAGGTTAATAAAAAGGTAGGTTGTTCGATGTCAAGAAAGGTTAATCGACATTTTTTTTTCAAAGTATTAAAAACGTTTTTGAAATAAGTTACAAATACCCTATGATCGATAGAAATGGGAATAAACGTTAGACTGGTCGAAACAGTAAAATGTTTATCCTCATTTCTATCAGTCATAGATTTGAGTCCTTGAACGTGCAGAAATATTCATCATCAAAGGCAGAGCGAAGTCTTTAATAGGAAGCATTAGTAACCTATTTGAAAAATTGATATATATATATATATATATATATATATATATATATAATATATTTATATATATATATATATATATATATATATTTATATATATATATATATATATATATATATATTATACTTGTATATATATATATATATATATATATATATATATATATATATATATATATCACTAACAATATAAGTATCGACCACTGTTCACAATGGGATTTAATATCAAATTCTATCTTTGGGAATGTATTTCAATTGGGAATTAATCTATGATAAATGCATCTGGCTAGGGAAGGATTCAAACTTATGCCCAGAACGGAAACATTTCCTATAAGGATGACTTCACCAGTCGGGCTATCAAGAGAGATATAAGCTCATTTCATACACCTGTTTAATTCAGGAATCTGTTCTTAGACTTGAAACCAGGCCATCTCCAAAATAATAGCTGATTAGTGAATTTGCAACACATAGTTATTTATGATGAATATGTATCACTAACACTCGTGACTTTAATCAATGCAAATATCATGCATAATGTCATTCAATATCGAATTTTACCTTTGGGAATGCATGTCTTCTGGGAATTCATTTATGATAAATACATCTGGCTAGGCAAGGATTCAAACTTATGCCCAGACCGGAAACAATGCCTACAAGAATGACTTTACAAATCGAGCTATCAAGAGAGATATAAGCTCATTTCGTATAACTATCGAATTCAGGAATCTGTTCTTAGACTTGAAATCAACCCATCAGACTCTCCAACGTCAGAGCTTTTTCAAACTTTAGCCTTTCCAGCCGATAAAACGCCCTACGCCCCTGTCGAATTCAGGAATCTGTTCTTAGACTTGAAATAAACCCATCAGACTCTCCTAGGTCACATCCTTTTCAAACTTTAGCCCTTCCAGCCGATAAACGCCCTAAGCCCTTGTCGAATTCAGGAATCTGTTCTTAGACTTGAAATCAACCCATCAGACTCTCCTAGGTCAGAGCCTTTTCAAACTTTAGACCCTCCAGTCTTGCGACTGTCTTTTCATTCGTTTTCTCAGATATCTTACTACCTTCCTACTAAGTCTATTCTGCGATGCACATTTTCTTCCATTAAATTCGATTCAAAATTCTTGTAAGAAATTACCACTTCTACGTTTCCATCGTTTTTTTTATTCTCATTTTCATTGCTTCTATTTACCATTATAACCTTTCTATTTTCTCTTATCGAGATCATCTTGAAGCTCTCCAATCGAAATATATTCTATTACCAAATGACACTATTATCGGAAATCTTTTTTATTACCAAATAACATTGTATTATCGGGAATCTTTTATTATCAAGTAAGACTGTATTATTGGGGATGTTTATTACGAAATAACGCTGCATTATCGGCAAACATTAATTTATATGATAAACGTTAAGTCGATATCTACCCTACTTCTAATTTCCCTTAGTAAACCATTTATATAACTATAAATCTTTTAAACCATTTACATAACTATGAGGCTTTTTACCCCAAACCTATTACTCACCAGCCTTCATAGTCTAAAACTAGATTCCATTTTCTTATATTTTATTTTAACTGTTAATTACTTCTCTTTTAGTTTACTTATCTTCTTATTTCCTTTCCTCACTGGACTATTTTCCCTGTTGAAGCCCTTGGGCTTAAAGCATCCTGCTTTTCCAACTAGGGTTGTAGCTTAGGAAGTTATAATAATAATAATGATAAACGTCACTATTCTTAACAAAAAAGTAGTAATTACTAACGTATACGTAAAATATGTGTAAACCAAGTGCAACGTGGCTGATGACAACGCGCAGTGAAATTGGATCTGAGAAATGGGTTGAGCTAAGAGAGATAGCGCAGGAAAGAGATATATTACGTGAATTCATCAATGTCCTATGTATCCCACGGGTGCCAGAGGATTAAGAAAATTAAGTATGTGTAGGCTAAATTTATGCCATCTCAGATGACTTGCGAGTATTTTGCTAATAATAACAATTTTCACTATATATTGATTTAATTTTTCTGTACCGCTCATATTGAAATTGTGCAAGTGCTAGAAACTCGAAAAAGAATTCCTCACTTAAAAGCCCCTCATGAATGGCAGAGGCAAGGGACAGTGACATCGCCCTATCAGGCAGGACAATGCCTAGAGACTGACCATATATACTGTGATCAGTGCCCAAAAACCCTGTTTACCAAAGCCAGTACCAAGGAGGGCCAAGAAATGGTTGCTGATGACTCAGCAGATAGACCTATAGGCTCCCCCAACTCCCTCCCCCATCCTCAACTCACAAGAAGGGTGAGGTTGCAGCGACCAAAGGAACTAACGAGTTTAAGTGAGACTCGTATCCCAGTCTGGCGTTTACCAGTCAGGAACGTTACCACATCAGCCGCCACAACCCATAACATTTTCCTCTGGATCATCCTGACTAATGGTTTCCCTGTTATTCAAGGCACCAGTTTCCCAAAGTTTTATTTTTCAATCTTGATTAAAATTTGTTTGAGCAATTCATTTTTTTCTTCTTTTCATGAGCTTCATGATAATCCATGGAATGTATTTGGTGAATCATTTATATTACTTTTTATTGATATCTATATGTATATAAATGCACTTGTTATCAAACATATTTTATTCAGTTATTTCATTTTTTATTTTTTCATTTCGAAAGAGAAAATGAAAATCCCCTATATGATATAGACCAAGTGTTTGTATATATATATATATATATATATATATATATATATATATATATATATATATATATGTGTGTGTATATATATATATATGTATATATATACCTATATATATACATATGTATGTGTATATATATACATATATATACATATATGTATATATATATATATATATATATATATGCATATATATATATACACACACACACACACACACATATATATATATATATATATATATATATATATATATATATATTCCTGACACGTTGAGCGGTATTGCCAAACATATGACTAGTCGGTCTCTCCCCGTCCTTTGGGTCTGGGGAGAGGAGTAGTCATGACTGGTGAGAGGTGGTACCGGGTACACCCGGGAACCAAAATCTCCCACCACAAATTATCTAAACTCGTGTTTTAGTTAGGAAAGGGGGAGGGGGTGAGAACAGTTGAATCTGTGCATTTGCTTGTGCGCGCGCGCGTGTGTGTGTGTGTGTGTGTGTGTGTGTGTGTGTGTGTGCATTTCGGACGGGTCGCGTACACTAGTAATTGATATCCGTTGATTTCAAGCTGTGCTTCTAGAAAGAAAATAGTTTTTTTTGTGTGCCGTCTTTATGTAAATATATCTCTATATAGAAGTATCGAAGTCAATTAACAGAATTCAAATATTGTTCAAATATTGGCCAGGATCATTCCAATTATCTATCTGGTCGAACCGGTTAGTTCTAAGCCCTGTTATTAATAGATCTAGCACTTTGAACCTGGCACTCTAGCTATATAAATATTAAGGTTCGTGAAATGATTGCTCAGTTGTTGGGCCAGGAAAAATGTTAGTAACGAAAGTGTAAATTTTGGATAACCTGTAATCTTTATAGATTAAGGAGAATTATATTAGATATCCATGTTTACGTCTACTTTAAGGTGAAACTATTTTTACTTCAGGAGATTTATTTCATTAATTAATCATGACATATGAATAGATACACACCCATATATACGGTATATGTATTGAGAAAGTCATAAGATTTTCAGTAATCAATTTATTCTAAAGAAATGTTTAATTCTTGCATTCTGTATTATTCTCCTGTCTGGTCTTCAGCTGCTGATTCTCATCATAATTTGTTGGGCAGGAACTTAGGGTCTATTAAATTTGTTATTTCTAATCTAGATACGAATCTCTGGCACAGTCGTCCAATTAGTTCGTTATGCATGTTGCATAAATTTTTTTCATAATTCTGACCAACCTTTACATTCAGATCTTCCCGGACAGTTCCATCCCGTTCGTAATACTTGGTATGCAGTTAATTCAAATAGCCAGGCCTTCTGCATCATGAAGCTGAATACTACATAGTATTCCAGAGGTTTTATTCCGGCTGTGACCAATTTGTGGAATGATCTTTCTGATCGGGTAGTTGAATCGGTAGAACTTAAGTTCAAACTTGCAGCAAATGTTTGTAGGTTGACGTAAGTCTCTTTTTATAGTTTATATATGAAAGCTCTGGTTTAATGTGGTTACTGTTCTAAAAAATATTTTATTTCAATTATTCATTACCTCGTATATACTATTTATTTCCTCACCTCACTGGGCCGTTTTTCCCTGCTGGATCCCTTTGGCTTATAGCATCCTGTTTTCCAGCTTGGGTTGTAGCTTAGCTAGTAATATATATATATATATATATATATATATATATAATATATATATATATATGTATGTATATATATATATATATATATATATATATATATATATGTATGTGTGTATATATATGTGCATATAAATCATCATCATCGTCATCTCCTCCTACGCGTATACACTCACTCTCGTGAGTATATATATATATATATATATATATATATATATATATATATATATATATATATATATATATATGTATAATATATATATATATATATATATATATATATAAATATAACATATATATGTATATATTACATATATATATATATATATATATACATATATATATATATATATATATATATATATATAATATATATATATATATATATATATATATATATATATATATATATATATATATATATATATATACAGACATAACAACAACAACAATTGCAGCCGTTTCTAGTCCACTCCAAGACAAGGTCCTCAGACATGTCTTTATTCATGTCTAGGGTAGAGCCATGTTACCCACTAAGCTGGCCATTTCATATATATATATATAAATATATATATATATATATATATATATATATATATATATATATATACATATGTGTGTGTGTTTGTGTAAATTTGTGCATGTGTGCACATGTTCTTGAATCACAGTGCAGATAGATAGACAGAAATACAAAGGTATATATTTTTAAACCCTTGTTACCGTTCGTTATCTTCATCTTTTTCATATATCGTTTTTTTTTTTTTTTACTTTCGTTCCTCAACCAATTCCTTTCAATCGCTATAGTTTTATATCCTCACTAAATCTAAGCTTTATATTTTTTTTTTCAAACCTTTTCTGTTACTGTATTCTTTATTAAACATTTCTTTACTTTTATTTGTTGTTTTTTTCATTCCTCGTTTGAATGTTCAAATTGGAGCCTCCATGTAGTCCACTCTATTTGTGCCTGTCTGTCTGTGCGTCTTTTCAAAGCTAAAGTTGAAAAGTTCGTATACCAAATTTTATATCCAATGCATAATGAATACATATATATGTGTATTTTCACAAAGGTAACGTACTTAACAAGTGGCTTTATAAAACAAATTATTCCCAATACTAATTTTATTAACCCTCTCTCTCTCTCTCTCTCTCTCTCTCTCTCTCTCTCTCTCTCTCTCTCTCTCTCTCTCTCTCTCTCTCTCCATTTATTCATATTCATAGTAACTAATATGTAGGTTTTTATCCGATGTATCACTAACCTATACATCATTCTCTCTCTCTCTCCCTCTCTCCCCCTCTCTCTCTCTCTCTCTCTCTCTCTCTCTCTCTCGCTCTCTCTCTCTCTCTTTATTCATATTCATAGCAACTAATATGTAGGTTTTTAATGTCTCACTAATCTATAAAACACACACACTCTCTCTCTCTCTCTCTCTCTCTCTCTCTCTCTCTCTCTCTCTCTCTCTCTCTCCCTCTCTCTCCATTTTTTTCATAATCATAGCAACTAATATTCAGGTTTTTAATCCGTCTCACTAACCTATAAAACATTCTCTCTCTCTCTCTCTCTCTCTCTCTCTCTCTCTCTCTCTCTCTCTCTCTCTCTCTCTCTCTCTCTCTCTCTCCATTTTATTCATAATCATAGCAACTAATATTCAGGTTTTTAATCCGTCTCACTAACCTATAAAACATTCTCACTCTCTCTCTCTCTCCATTTTATTCATAATCATAGAAACTAATATGCAGGTTTTTAATCCGTATCACTAACCTATAAAACATTCTCTCTATTTGTCTGTCTGTCTGTCTCTCTCTCTCTCTCTCTCTCTCTCTCTCTCTCTCTCTCTCTCTCTCTCTCAAACTTTTTCAGTAAAGCTGTGGGCGCTAAATCGAAGTCCATTCCTCCTCCGTGCCACCTCTCACTTATAATTCCCAAAACGGGAACGCGCTGTTCCCGGTTTGGCTTTAATTTCAAGTGGCACTTCGGACCTCATGCTGGCGGGAATTGAGACTTACAGTTATATTCCTGTGACTAGGCTGATTTTCCTGATCCTTAAAATTTTTTCTTTTTTTTTTTTCTTTCCAGTGGGATTCATATGTAGGATTAGGAATTTATTGCATTACGTCCCTAAATTGAAGTAAGATCCTACTTGCTTACATATATATGCTCATGTACATATACACGCGCGCATATTTGTAATTATATATATATATATATATATATATATATATATATATATATATATATATATGTATATATATACATATATATATATATATATATATATATATATATATATATATATATATATATATATATATATATATATATATATATACAGACATACAGACATACATATAGTAAGCTATTTTGATAACAATTTAAAAGAAATCACGATTTCTCCGAAAATTTGCATCTCTCTCTCTCTCTCTCTCTCTCTCTCTCTCTCTCTCTCTCTCTCTCACACACACACACACATACACACACACACAAACACGTTTTAAAATAGTCGAATCATCGGCATTTTAGGTTCATTATTTGTTTTTATTAAGATTAAATTGATAGTCATTTCATCTTCTTAGTTAACTCCTAATTATCTGCTCTTGTGATAGCAGTGCCATCTACCTTTTTCTTGATATTTTTCTAAATAAAAGAGTTCTTTCATTGAATTATAGCATATTTTTATCATAATAGTTCCCTGTTGAATAGAATCGCTCTTTAGATATCCTGGAAAGTAATATTAGAAATTTAAATGATTTTTTCTTATTTCTCTTCAATGCGATCTTTACATTTTCGAGAAATCAAGGTAAAAATTTATTTCGATTTCCATATCGAAAATCTCAGACATTTCAATAAATAGGATTTAACCCGATTGGTAATGTCTCTGCCTGGTGTTTGCCAGTCAGAGTTCGAGTCTCGCTCAGTCTCGTTAGCGCCATTAGTGTCTGCAACCTTACCATCCATGTGAGTTAAGGTTGGGGGGTTTGGGAGAGCCTATAAGTCTATCTGCTGAGTCATCGACAGCCATTGCCGGCCCTTCCTGGTCCTAGCTTGGGTGGAGAGGGGGCTTGGGCGCTTATCATATGATATTGGTCAGTCTCTAGGGCATTGTCCAGCTTCACAGGGCAACGTCATTGTCCCTCGCCTCTGCCGTTCATGAGCGACCTTTAAACCTTTAAACTCTGGTGTTGGGCTTGATAATATTGTTGCCTCTGTAGGGTCTATTTTACTTTTTTCTAACTAAAAAAACTATGATGAAAATTCATTGCTACTGAAAAAATAAACAGATAAAGTTTCCAGTTTCAATTCGCTATTCTAATCAATATTAA
>NC_090729.1:176253376-176263376 GCF_036898095.1 Palaemon carinicauda | reverse complement strand
TATATATAATATACATATATATATATATGTATATATAATATATATATATATATATATATATATATATATATATATACATATATATAGACATATATATACATATATATATATATATATATATATATATATATATATATATATATATGTATGTAACGAACACTCTTCAGCAGCCTATCGAACCCTCTAAAACATTACACCATTGACTCTTACCTGAGAAAAAAAGTCTTGCTTTTCCCGGATATCAAGGACCTTCCTTTCCAAATTATTCTGCATTTCATCTATCCAACCCTTTCTAAGTCCTCCCTCCTCGCCCACCCTTTGAAGGACAATCTTTTCAATATCCTTTTATCCTCCATCCTTTTCACATGGTCAAACCACAAAAAGAATATAGAATATATTCTTTTAATCATTTCTATGTACTGACAATTTTTTTTTACTCCGTGAGTATTTTTTGCTCCACAGATCCAATGCAAAAAGGTCCTCTTGACAGGTTCAGCTATTTTTTTTTTTTATTACAGTTATTATTTCATTTTACTTCTTTAAAGCATATTTACTTCAGCATTCCTTTCATACGTTCCCACCTTTGCTTCCACAGATATATTCACGTCTCCTGCTAATGTGCCTCATATTTCCTATCACGAATTATGCTCCACTTATTGTATGACACCGATTCTCTCATTTGACCATTATCTGTTATATCTAATTTAGCACTTAGAAATTTAATACACACATACACACACACACACACATATATATATATATGTATATATATATATATATATATAGATATGTACATATATATGTATATAAGTGTATATATACTGCATCAATAGGCGTAGCAGGAGATGATGATGTTGATGATGAAAATATATATATATATATATATATATATATATATATATATATATATATAATAAATATACATATATATATATATATATATTACATATATATATATATATATATATATATATATATATATATATATATATATATATATATACATACATACATATAGTGCGTAGAACCGTCGGAGATGGTGGAGAAGGACTGGACTTGACTGGATTGGTGGTAGTAAATTAGCAGACCAAGAGTATACTGATGATACTGTCCTTATTAGCAGAACACCAAAGGATTTGCAATGTTTGGTTACCAGAATACATTAAATATCACACGAGGTTGGGCTTAAGATAAATAAAAGAAAGACAGATGATGAGAACAGAGTATTGCAATGGAAGAGGAAATACTACTGGAAGGCCAAAGTATTAATGAGATAGAATCATTCAAGTACATATGAGCTATGTTCTCCAATACAAGTTCTTTAGAATTAGAGTTTATTGAAAGATTGATAAAAGCAAATCAGACAATGGATAAGTTAAGCAAAATTTGGAAATAAAATCGCTTGGAATTGCATATAAAAATCAGACTAAGCATAAGTTTAGTGAGATAGGTGTTACTATATAGATATGAGTCATGGTATGACAAGGAAACAATCTCCAATAGATTTAGTAGACTTGAGAACAAACCCTCAGAAGGACATTGAGAGTTGAATGGCAGGACAGGAATAGAAATGGAACTATAAGAGAGATTACTCGAGTGCCATATGTGGATGAGATCATGATGAGGGGTAGATGGAGATGAATTGGGAATGCTCTTCGCACTCCCCAAGAGAGATTAGTTAACCAAACGTTCAGCTGGGCTCCACAAGGTACTAGAAGAGTTGGAAGACTCAGGCCTACATAGCTGAGGACTATGAAGCGTGGAGTAGGAGATGATGAATGGAGAAGTATTGAATTAAAAGCTCAAAATAGAGACGACTGGCGAAATCTAACCGAGGCCTTTTGCGTCAGTAGACGTGGGAGTTGAGGTGATGATATATATATATATGTATATATATATATATATATATATATATATATATATATATATATATATATATATATATATATATATATATATATGTATATATATATATGTCCATATATTTAATCAAAAGAAACAAAGATAGGTTTTCTTTGTAAATGTAAGTGTGTCACAAAGTATTCTGTCAACAGTAAAGACCTAAAAATAGAGTATAATTATAAAACGACCTGGTAAATACTGCTAATAGAAAACAAACAGAATAAATACGATAATCTGATTGGGTAAACTGTTGTGTTTAACTGAGGCTATTTTCTTAAAATTTTCTTTTTAGTACTGTTTTAGGAAAAACATGGGAATTAAGAGAGGATAATATGTATAATTGTAACATGAGAGGAAGAGATTTTTTCAGGAAAAAAAGGAAGGATTTTCCGAGATACTGTAAATATGATGTATATATATATATATATATATATATATATATATATATATATATATATATATATATATATATAAATTAGGAATAATATTGCAGATATCAATAATGCGATTTGATCCAGAGAGAGAGAGAGAGAGAGAGAGAGAGAGAGAGAGAGAGAGAGAGAGAGAGAGAGAGAGAGAGAGAGAGAGGGGGGGGGGAGTGCTAATTAAACTGCTTTGTTTCATAAAAAATTATTTGGGGTACGTTCTACTATTTGGCAATATTCCTCACTTTATGATTAAATTATCTATCAACTTTAACCAAGTAAACAAGTACTCTCTCTCTCTCTCTCTCTCTCTCTCTCTCTCTCTCCTCTCTCTCTCTCTCTCTCTCTCTCTCTCTCTCTCTCTCCTCTTTAGTTTGTGGATGTTGACAATTAATATTGCCTAATATCTGCTGTCATATTTCATTAGTTAGAACGTGATAATTAGCGAAAGCTTTTTCGTCTTGAACATCGACTTGATTTCGAGAAAGCTTTATGTGAGCAATAATAATAAAAATAATAATAATAAGATAAAAATAAAGTGAGTAGTGAATGAAAACAAGAAATAAATGTATTTTAAAAAACAGCATTTTCATCCAGAAGTGAAAGGGGTTGCAGAAAAAAAAAAATCTCAAAGAATGAAAAAATATAAAAAAATTGAAATACAATTTGAGGGGAGCAATATATTCTCGAATTGTCTTTATCAGCGGTAATATCAGTTTTTTTTTTTTTTTCTTTTTTTTTTAAGGAACCGCTTTATCAATCAATCAATCAATCATTTCCGCTTCAAATATTATCTATCGTAATAAAAACGGAAGTGATTAGAACGGCTACAGTCATACGAAGTTTTTTTTCCTTCTCCTTCAATCTCTTCAGACGAATTTCTTTTTCCCCAAAATCTCACTAATTGCGCTTCTAAGGGAATTGGGATAATGGCAAACGCAAAGGTAATCTCTCTTAATTAACCCCTTCTGAAAAGGAATTAACCCTGTGGTTTGATTAAGGAAAAAATACTTTAATTGAATTCTTCAAAACAGTCAAGTGCACACTTTCACGATATCTTTATGATAGATTACATATTTCTCTTCCTTATATTTGATATATTAGTGATAATTAATCATTTAATTTCTTTGTTTTGCCTATCAGGGCAGAATTCTGAATTCCCTTCATTTTAATAGATTATTATTATTATTATTATTATTATTATTATTATTATTATTATTATTATTATTATTATTATTATTATTATTATTAACTAATCTACAGCCCTAGTGGGAAAAGTAGGATGCTATTAGCCCAAGGCGTCCAACAGAGAAAAATAGCACAGTATGGAAAGGAAATAAGAAAATTAATAAACTGCATGAGAAGTAGTGAACAATTAAGATAAAATATTTCAAGAACAGTAACGAAATCAAAACAAATATTTCATATAAAACTACAAAAACTTAAAAAAATTAAAAACAAGAGAAAGATAAATAAGATAGAATAGATACTTATTACTCTCAGTTGTTTTAAAGACATATCAACTCTATTTATTATATTTATATAATATTACAGTTCATAATCATTTCTAACTATGGTCATTCTGCCACGACCCGAGCTTAAACAAGAAGGACAGTATAGAACTGACTTAAAAAAGGAGGAAAAACAAGGGGAAGATATAGAATATTATAATTTAACTTTTGAGGAAAAGGAATAAAAACCAAACATTGCTTCCGCGTGAATACATTACAAACTTGTATAGTTATCAATATGTGTCGATTAGAATTGTATTATTGATGATATATCCATCATTTAAAGAATGATACACAAAACTAGAAGTGTCATTATGATGATTTTAATGACCTTTTTAGTTTTGATATATATATATATATATATATATATATATATATATATATATATATATATATATATATATATATATATTATCTAAAACATCTCATAATAAAAACTATTGCAATTATTAAAATATTATCTTCGCCATTACCTTAATCATCTCATTATTAAAACTATCGCAATTACTAATATATTATCTTCACCATTACCTTAATCATCTTATTATCAAAACTATTACAATTATTAAAACATTATCATCACCATTACCTTTATCATCTCATTATCAAAACTATTGCAATTATTAAGATATCTTCACCATTATATTAATCATCTCATTATCAAAACTTGCAATTATTAAAATATCATCATCACCATTACCTTAATCATCTCATTATTAAAACTATTGCAATTATTAAAACATCATCACCATTACCTATAATCATCTCATTATCAAAACTATTACAATTTTTAAAACCTCATCATCACCATTACCTTAATCATCTCATTATCAAAACTATTGCAATTATTAAAATATCATTATCCCCATTACCTTAATCATCTCATTATCAAAATTATTGCAATTATTATCATCACCATTACCTTAATCATCTTATTATCAAAACTATTGCAATTATTAAAACATCATCACCATTACCTTCATCATATCATTATCAAAACTATTGCAATTATTAAAATGTCATTATCACCATTACCTTCATCATCTCATTATCAAAACTATTGTAAATATTAAAACATCATCATCACCATTACCTCCGTCATCTCATTATCAAAATTATTGCAATTATTATCATCACCATTACCTTCATCATATCATTATCAAAACTATTGCAATTATTGAAATGTAATTATCACCATTACCTTCATCATCTCATTATCAAAACTATTACATTTCTTAAAATATCATCATCACTATTACCTTCATCATCTCATTATTAAAACTATTGCAATTATTAAAATATCATCATCACTATTACCTTAATCATCTCATTATCAAAACTATTGCAATTATTAAAACATCATCACCATTACCTTCGTCATCTCATTGTCAAAAGTATTGCAATTATTATCATCACCATTACCTTAATCATCTCATTATTAAAACTATCGCAATTATTAAAATATCATCATCACCCTTAACTTAATCATCTCATTATCAAAACTATTACAATTATTAAAACATCATCATCACAATTACCTTCGTCATCTCATTATCAAAATTATTGCAATTATTATCATCACCATTACCTTAATCATCTCATTATCAAAAGTATTGCAATTATTAAAACATCATCACCATTACCTATAATCATCTCATTATCAAAATTATTGCAATTATTATCATCACCATTACCTTAATCATCTCATTATCAAAACTATTGTAATTATTAAAATATCATCATCACCATTACCATAATAATTTTATTATAAAAACTATCGTAATTGTTAAAATATCATCATCACCATTACCATAATCATCTCATTATCAAAACTATTACAATTATTAAAATATCATCTTCACCATTGCCATAATCACTTCATTATCATTTATGATTATCACGAATGAAATACTTGAACTTGTATTTCCCTACCAATTTTCCCCGTCTCTCTTCACATCGTCTTCGAGCCTCGCATGCAGATAATCCATTAGAGAAAACTTCCACTCCTTTCCCGTCCAATGCATATTCAACAACAACACCTCACTTAAACTCACTTCCACATTCAACATTCTCACCACACATTTCAACTTTCGTCTCCAGTGACAGCACTTTTTATACCCGACCACCTCTGACGACTTCATCCCAATTTTGTTTTGTTTTGCTTTTTCTACTTTGGGATATAATTCTCTCTCTCTCTCTCTCTCTCTCTCTCTCTCTCTCTCTCTCTCTCTCTCTCTCTCTCTCTCTCTCTCTCTCTATATATATATATATATATATATATATGTATATACATAATATATATATATATGCATATATATATATATATATATATATATATATTGTTTATATATGTATGTTATATACGTATATAGGTTTAGGTATATGCTATTTATTGGTATATATGTATATATATATGTATATATATATAAATATATATATATATATTTTGTATATATATGTTTCGGTGTATTTGTGGGTATATATGTTTATATACATACATACATATATATATATATATATATTTATATATATATATATATATATGTGTGTGTGGATATATATATATATATATATATATATATATATATGTATGTATATATATACCTACATACATATTTGAATATATAATTGTATTATATACCTATATATATACATATATAAACATATGCATATGTAAATATATACAGATAGATCGACAGATAGATAGATAGATAGATAGTATGACATACCAAAATCCTGCTTGCCATTGCCTACAGAAACGAGCACCAATTTAAAAAACCCAGAAATTGAAGGGATATAGATTAATGATGAATATTTCCCATCAGTATATGACCCAGATCTGCGCTGATGAGAAGTGTGGAATATTGATTTCATAGAAGTAACAAATATTAAGTGTTTTATCAGACTAGTTCATTTTCCTCGATTCAAGGGGCCACATTATATTATGATTGATTATTCCATCGATACATTGATATTAATATTGTGTGCATTTTTCAATAGTTTGCTTGTAATATGCACATAAATACATAAAGATACACATATATCTATTTTTTTATGTAGAATATATCCATAATTTTAAAATGTCCATGGCTTATATATACGAGTATAAACACAAATATCTCTCTCTACACACAGTACATGAATGTTCGGAGATATAAATGCATTTTCTTTATGATATAAATGCATTTTCTTTATTGTATGCTGTGTACTAAAACATAAAAACAACTATGACTTTGTATGGATATATGGAACTATAGCTCCGACAAACATACGTATCCTAAGATAAATGTTTTTTCCCCCTACAATTCCGTTTTATTTATGGCATGCTGTGAGGTGCTCCCAACTGACGCAAATTACTAGTTATGACATACCGTCAATCAGTCATGGCAGGGCGCCCCAGGTGGAACGTAGATCCAAAAGCGAATTGCATATCGAGGGAATACTGTAATGAAACAGGTTTGATCCAAAGGATTTTTTTTTTTTTTTTTCTTTTTTTTTTTTTTTTTTTTTTTTTTAATAATTACCTTTGCTTTGACTACGGATCGTTTTGAGTCGTCCACTATGACATTTTCAAAATGTTTGCTACTTCATTTAGGAAATTATCAATGCTAAAAATTTCATATAAAGTTTATATTTTCTGCTGGTAATGGAAAATATGTCAAAGTAAAGTGGGTACTTTTTTAGCTTTTTCTTTATGAACAAAACTTTTAATGAGCAAATTGTTATCGTTTTTATGAAAAGTTGTAGAAACTCCTAAGGGTACTCTCGGGCACACTATTCTGTCTAATTTCTCTTCCTCTTGTTTTGTTAAAGTTTTATAGCTTATATTTATATTTTATGCTGTTACTGTTTTTGAAATATTTCATTTTCATTTCTTTCTTTCCTCACTGGGCTATTTTCACTATTAGAGCCTCTGGGCTTATAACATCCTGCTTTTCCAACTAGTGTTGTAGTTCAGCAAGTAGTAGTAGTAGTAATAATAATAATAATAATAATAATAATAATACAAGGGCCCAATTGATAACTTCCCCAGGGACCAGTGAGTGAGAAAGTGTACTGTAAACTTACGCAAGGTAGATTTGAAGCGCCCCCCTTTCTTATCATTTCTTATCATTTTCAAAATCAAATAATTGATAATTGAATTCCGTTTGGTAGCATATATAATATTTTTTTGATGAATAGTTTCCATTCTAATGATCTGTTTTAGATATTTTTCCTCTAGATTTCATGTTTTATTAATGATAAAAATGACGATGATGATATGGCAAATAGTAGCTCCAATTTGGATTTTGTTTTATTCTATATGACATTCATTGTTATTATAAATGCCATTATTATTATTATTATTATTATTATTATTATTATTATTATTATTATTATTATTATTATTATTATTATTCAAAACGATAGGAGCTATACATTGAAGAGGATTTATCTGAAACAAATAAAACTCACATACAGTATATCATAAATAAAATAAAATAGCGAATAAAGACTAACTATATTTTTGACTCTATGTTTGTATGAATGTATTCTCCGACAATTTTTTCCTTTGCGTTTCTGGACCTGAAGGTTTTCTTTTGGAAATTTTCTGAAAAAATATATCAATGTGATTGACAGTTGGAAAATATAGTAAGATATTGTTGACTAGACATAACGAATTGGGGAGATTTTTTTTTTATTTTTTTTTTTATGATAATCTAAGAAAAAAGTTTGAATTTTATACTGTATTGTTGTTTTATTCAATAATCTGTATTTTTTTTTTTGGCCTGTGCAGTGCATGAGTGTATATGTGTATGTGCTGTATTTGGTAAATATAATAAGATAATTGTGGACTAGATCAAGAGATTGGGGAGATTTTTTTTTTTTTTAATGAGAATCTAACAAAAAAGTTTGAACAAACGAAATGGGTAGAAACTTTGTTTCAAGATGGAACTATTTAATGAAAATTTAACTAAGAAGAGTTTTAAATTTGATGGTCATTATTGTTTTATTTAATAATCTTTATTCTTTTAGGCCTGCGGAGTGCGTGAGTGTATTCACATCACAAGCATAGAACAGAACAATCAGAGACAGTCACATTAATACCCGAAGACATTGGTGTCTCCTGGTAAAGTGATTCTCATAGACAATATGATCAGAAAAGTGCCATAGACCAGAAGATTCCCATGTCACCTGTCCGCATAGCTAATTACGTCATAGATAAGTGCCGAAACAGACACTTGTTGCTGGAACCAACTAGCTACAGAAGACTGGCAAAGAGAAACGCCCGATCCGAAAGCGGAGGCAGATTCCGGCCTAAAACAACATCGTTCGAGTTCTGGAATTGGCTTTGGCTTGGCTGGCTCGCAGTTATGGCTGCCAACGTTCTTCTTCCCATTCTCTTCCCGCTCTCAGATGAACTGGATTATCCGAATGGTAAGTCATTCATCTTTAATTAGCACATCATTAGTTTATTTAGTTAATTAAGCAATTCTTCTCTAATGATTGTCTCGGATCATAAAAGGGGTCTCACGATGGTAAGTAGAATTTACTCATTATCTTGGTGTACGCTTCATTTTGGATAAACATCTTTCCTACTTCATGTTAATTGAATCTCCTGTATCTTCCTTTATTAGAGAAAGGTTGCATAACAATGAAATATTTTTTTGAGTAATTTTCTTTGTGCACAGATATGAATAGTAAAATTACTGCCTCATGATGGTAAGTAAAAATTAGTCATTTCCTTAGCATACGCCTCATTTTTTATAAACATCGTTTCTACTTCGTGTGAATTGAATTCCATATATTTTCTTCAATAGAAATAAAGTGTATTGGCTTAAGAAACATTTTTTGTTTTTGTTATATGAACAATAAAATTACTGACATTACTAAAAAAAATCGCTCCGCAACTCTGGTTATCGCCAAACTGGGGTTCGAGTCCCACTCTAACTTGTTAGTTGGTTTAGTCGCTGCAACCTCATCATCCTTGTGAGCTAAGGATAGGGGGTTTAGGGGAGCCTATAGATCTATCTGCTGAGTCATCAGCAGCCATTACCTGGCTCTCCTTGGACCTAGCTTGGGTGGAGAGGCGGCTTCGGGGCTCATCATATGAATGTATATATGGTTAGTCTCTAGGACATTGCCCTGCTTGATAGGGCAATGTAACTGTCCCTTGCCTCT
>NC_090729.1:176238376-176245876 GCF_036898095.1 Palaemon carinicauda | reverse complement strand
AATAATAATAATAATGAAGACCAACGAGATCTTAAATATTCAGTAAATAATGCTTACATTTCTCAAAATGATATTTGTCAGATCACACGATTTGATTTTATGAGTACTCTAAATGTTTATTGATATAATAACTAATAATTGGAGGAGTATAGGAGGCAGAAAAAATGAGTAGTACTATTTCATTAATTAAATTTTTAATTTCATCTTCATTAAATAATCAGAAGCTAAACATTACAGGTGACGAAGAAGCAATAGGTAATTGCTTATTAACAGCATAAGATTGCTCTGAGGTGAAGGTGTTTTGAATCTGGAGAGTTGAATAGTAAAAATAAAGAAAAGGATATAGGTTACAGAGAACAAAAGTAAAGAATAGGGAATTCCTTTGTGGACACTCCAAAATCAAACCATTGTTCTCTAGTCTTGGGTAGTGCCATAGCCTCTCTACCATGGCCTTCCACTGACTTGTGTTAGAGTTCTCTTGCTTGAGGGTACAATCGTTCGCTCTATTCTATCTAATTTCTCTTCCTCTTGTTTTGTTAAATTATTCGAAGTTTATATATGAAATATTTATTTTAATGTTGTTACTGTTCTTGAAATAGTTTAGTTTTCCTTGTTTCCTTTCCTCACTGAGTTATTTCCCCTGTTGGGGCTCCTGGGCTTATAGCATCCTGCTTTTCCATCTAGGGTTGTAGCTTAATAATAATAATAATAATAATAATAATAACACTGAGATCATGATGGAAACTGATGCTTTGCCATCTGTCTGTCTGTCTGTAAAGATTGCCTTGCCTTATGCAAGACACGGGCTCTTGCGTTGGTATAGCCCATTAGCGAATGTAATTGTAATTTACTCTAATTTACTTTGAAAGAGGGAATGCTTTGCCATCAGTAAAAGCAGGTAAAGAAATAGCGATAAGTTTAATGATAAAGAGTAGAGCCAAGGGAAGAATTCTAATTAATAAGATATTATATCAAATTTGGTGATATTAAGAACGATGAGAAAAGATTTTTTTTTGGAGTTCCAAAAAGAAGTCACGAGTTGATCCTAACATACTCTAGAGGACTCTGATGATCAAGGCATGAGAACTTGAGTCCTTATGTTAAAAAAAAAAAAAAAAAAAAAAGTTCCCTTAGTATAATTAACTATAATTTATCAATTACGGAACATAATCAGAGAGATGAGAAAATTGTAAGGGCTGGAACCAAAAAGTAATTTAGTTAAAATCGGAAATTGTTTTTTTTTTTTTTTTTTTTTAGGTAAAACACTGATGAGATGGAATCTTATGGCCTATATCTACTTCAAGGTTGAAGAGGTAGTTGAAAAACAAGAAGAAGAAAAGAACACTTATGGCATTACGCTACTTAAGGATTGAAGAGGAATTAGAAAACAAAAAGAAAAAGAAAAGGAAAATTAGTTCATTCCCGGCGAGCAGATAGAGTGATAGACCCTCTTCAACAAAGACTTTTTTTTCTTTTATAAAGCTTAATATATTAGCCAACTTCTTCTTCTTCTTTGTCTACATCTTTTCCCACTTCTATGTGGGGTCGATGTTTCTGGTCAGCTTTCTCCATCTACCTCTGTCCCACACCTCATCACCGGTTAATCCCTTTGATCGAAGGTCATCCTTGATACAGTCCACCCACCTTCCCTTTTGCTCTCCCTCTCCTTCTCGTTCCCTGTACCTCCATTTCCATTACTTTCCAACATTGATATATCATCTAATTTAGGCCAGAACTAATTAATAAAACGGATATAAAATTATATGAGAAGTTCCTTGATCCAGAGTCCAAGAAACTCGGTCTTTGGTCTCCGATGACTTATTTTGAATTTTAGAAATACTGCGTTTTAGTATTTTACATCCGAAAGAAGAAAAAATTTATCATGTGAACATTCCTACTTTCCTGTCCAACTCTAAAGGTTATTCTCATTCTTTATGTTTTTCTCTCTTCACTCTGGAAAACACTAATGATTTTATAAAAATTGACTCTGCTATTCTTATTTCATTTTCATATGATTAGAGTCAATTTTTATAAAATCTAAAAAGCCACAACTTAACCAAGAACATTTCTAGCTTTCCTTTGAAAATTGCCTAATTATGCCTTTTCCAATTCTAGCTTGAATCTTATTTGTTTACAATATTTATGTACAGCTTGCTCTTTATAGTTTTACTCTGTTTTACCCAGGAACATGATCATAAACACAGAGATGTTTGAAACGTCGTTATTTGTTGGTGATGGAAATGAATTTAAGAATGTTTGGCGTTGTCGTAATTCTCCAGTTCCTTATCAAACTAAGGTTCCATTCCACCCGCTCAATATCGGATATAATAATAATAATAATAATAATAATAATAATAATAATAATAATAATAATAATAATAATAATAATAATAATGAAGACCAACGAGATCTTAAATATTCAGTAAATAATGCTTACATTTCTCAAAATGATATTTGTCAGATCACACGATTTGATTTTATGAGTACTCTAAATGTTTATTGATATAATAACTAATAATTGGAGGAGTATAGGAGGCAGAAAAAATGAGTAGTACTATTTCATTAATTAAATTTTTAATTTCATCTTCATTAAATAATCAGAAGCTAAACATTACAGGTGACGAAGAAGCAATAGGTAATTGCTTATTAACAGCATAAGATTGCTCTGAGGTGAAGGTGTTTTGAATCTGGAGAGTTGAATAGTAAAAATAAAGAAAAGGATATAGGTTACAGAGAACAAAAGTAAAGAATAGGGAATTCCTTTGTGGACACTCCAAAATCAAACCATTGTTCTCTAGTCTTGGGTAGTGCCATAGCCTCTCTACCATGGCCTTCCACTGACTTGTGTTAGAGTTCTCTTGCTTGAGGGTACAATCGTTCGCTCTATTCTATCTAATTTCTCTTCCTCTTGTTTTGTTAAATTATTCGAAGTTTATATATGAAATATTTATTTTAATGTTGTTACTGTTCTTGAAATAGTTTAGTTTTCCTTGTTTCCTTTCCTCACTGAGTTATTTCCCCTGTTGGGGCTCCTGGGCTTATAGCATCCTGCTTTTCCATCTAGGGTTGTAGCTTAATAATAATAATAATAATAATAATAATAACACTGAGATCATGATGGAAACTGATGCTTTGCCATCTGTCTGTCTGTCTGTAAAGATTGCCTTGCCTTATGCAAGACACGGGCTCTTGCGTTGGTATAGCCCATTAGCGAATGTAATTGTAATTTACTCTAATTTACTTTGAAAGAGGGAATGCTTTGCCATCAGTAAAAGCAGGTAAAGAAATAGCGATAAGTTTAATGATAAAGAGTAGAGCCAAGGGAAGAATTCTAATTAATAAGATATTATATCAAATTTGGTGATATTAAGAACGATGAGAAAAGATTTTTTTTTGGAGTTCCAAAAAGAAGTCACGAGTTGATCCTAACATACTCTAGAGGACTCTGATGATCAAGGCATGAGAACTTGAGTCCTTATGTTAAAAAAAAAAAAAAAAAAAAAAGTTCCCTTAGTATAATTAACTATAATTTATCAATTACGGAACATAATCAGAGAGATGAGAAAATTGTAAGGGCTGGAACCAAAAAGTAATTTAGTTAAAATCGGAAATTGTTCATGATTTTGAAAACTTCTTTTTCAAGTAAATTTTCTGAATTTTATTTTGCTTCAAAAGAAACGCTAATTACAATATTAATTATAGATCTTATTAGAGAGAAGCTTTTCATCCGAGATAATAAATGATTAGATCTGTTGTGTGAAAATTGTCAATATAATGAAGTTATTACAAACACCATATTAAGTTGATATAGAAATATGATAAAACAATATGCAGATTATGTTATAAGTCTACACCGATTAAAAGAACTATAATGATAGATGTTTGATATGTTAATGGCTTACCTGAAAAATTTTGCACAAAATCTTATTTCACAAGAAAGGTTAATTTGCATTATTAATCAAATGTCTCATTATAGTGAAAATTTTTCAAATTACGTTTAATCCTTTCAGGTGAGAAGAGATTAAAAGATCAAATATTTTGTTTGGAAAATATCTTTTCTTTGTGTTATCATAAATACTGTTGTTTTAAGGAAATTATAGATAAATAATAGAATAACAGGTACATTGCATAGCCATAAATTTTTGTTGATTAAAGAAAACATACCGATAGATATTTGCTGATCTAATAGATTTTGTAAAAATATTCCCACGTAAACTAAATCCCTGAATATTTGCTAAGATAGATTCAATTAAACTCCAGACTAGAATTCGAAATGAAACTTATATAAAAATAGTATTTCCATTTAGTTTTTGAACTATATAGCATATCTCTAAGAAATCAAACAGTAATATGATCATACTTAATAAAAATATTTCTGTATACGGATTTAAATAAAAAAAAAGCAATTTTGCACCCATTCAAACCCAGCACTAATGGAAGGCCACTAAGCCTCAGGGAATTCAAAATCACTGGTTCGTAATTGAAAAATGCCATCCATCAATCATTGTTAAACTGCTATAATTAAATAGACTTCTTCCGACTAAGCAAGAAAATTCCTGGAAACCCAATTTTTTTTTTTTTTTTTTTTTTTTTTTTTTTTTTTACGCAGCAGTGTCCAAATCTTTCCATGATATTTAGATGATATCGTTAATCATGCAATTAGTATCATTTACGATGATTAATTGTTATTGGATGAAAAATAAGCGTTCACTGAATCGTATTTCTTATGTTTGGTTTTGATTTATTTTCTTTTTTTTTTGGGGGGGGGGGGGTGAGGGCGGAGTCAATCACCTTTCTTACATCCCATGTGTATGATTGATGAGGGGTTTATATAAAAACTTCACTTATTATTATTATTATTATTATTATTATTATTATTATTATTATTATTATTATTATTATTATTATTATTTTTATTATTATTATTAATATTTTTAGTTTACGTCATTTTAGAACGATTTGTGTATTTTTCTATATCTTTATAAATTCCAGAGCAGTGATGGGTTTGTTAATTTTTTTTTTTTAATGTTCATTGGTTAGTGAAACCTTTCATTAGCTGATTAATTAACTGATATTGATATTGAAAACATCGACGAAAACCTTCATGTTTGTGTATCATTTTTACACATATTTCATTATATTTCAAGTCTTTGTAATCATGAAATCAGAGTTGGTTCGTTCATTGTTATATTATTGTAATTACAAAAGTATTTTTAAGCCAACTGACTATCAAACGGGGGCGCTTCAAGCAACCGACCCCTTAATGTAGGGATAACGGAAGAAAAGGAGTATAGAGACACCCATGAAGACCTCTACTTCTAAAGTTGTGGAATGATCTTCCTAATCGGGTAGTTGAATCAGTAGAACTTCAAAAGTTCAAAGTTGGAGCAAATGCTTTTTTGTTGACATGAGTCTTTTTATAGTTTATTTATGACATATTTGTTTTTGATGTTGTTTATAGTTTATATGTGACATGTCTGTTTTGACGTTGTTACTTTTTTTAGAACGATTTATTGTTAATTTGTTCTCTTCATTTATTTATTTCCTTATTTCCTTTCCTCACTGGGCTATTTTTCCCTGTTGGAGCCCCTGGCCTAATAGCATCTTGCTTTTCCAACTAGGGTTGTAGCTTGAATAGTAATAATAATAATAATAAGAGAGATTAAAAACTTTTTGTGATTTCGATATGGCACACAAAGACCTCCAAAGCATCTGGTGAATTATGAGAATTTCGTACATGATTATGAAGTTGTTATCTTAAGGGTCAACCGTTTGTCACTCCTCCTTAGCTTACCTCCAAGAGTAATTCTACATCTTTAGTATTACTTCCTAATACAATTAATAAGTTTCAGCATTTTATAAAAAAGTTTCTTATATTTTAATTTACTTACTCCAAATGAAAAACAAAAAATTCTTTTTTATATGAATATCTTAGTCATTCTAACTCGCAGGCAGCGAATACATTTAAATTCAACGATGGGTCTCATAGTTAAATGACTTTCTTGGCACGGAGATAGACATCCCCTTCCCATTTCTTCAAAAAGACATTAATCTCTAGATAAATATAAGGATAGATAGGGGATATAGATAGATGGATAGATAGAGGAAATCTGTTCACACAAAACCGGTACAGGAAGGAACGTACCTATACATCAATACATGTGATCTAGGTTAAAGAAATAAAACAAATTGTATTGTAAATCAAAGTATAATTCATAAAACAGAAAAGCAGATGAAACTAAAAGCATCACCATAAATCCAAACTAAATAGAAATATAAAACAAGAATATCATCGGGGAGGAAGAAAATGAGTGAAAAAATGAATAAAACAGAAAAGATAACTTTTTTTCTTTTATGATTCTCGTTTATATTTTGATTTCTTTTCAGGAATATTTTTCCATGCAAGAAATAAGCATATTAATTATTTAGATGAAGTTTGAGATTCTTTTATGTTAAAAATAAAATATTATCGTTTATATAAACAGTTTGGATAAAAACTTAATTTTTAATTTTTTCTATAATTCAAAAGAGGAAATATTGCATAAACACAAGTGCAAAACAAGACAATAATATAACTTTATATTTTCAATGTAGATAGATATTATTATTATTATTATTATTATTATTATTATTATTATTATTATTATTATTATTATTATTATTATTATTGCTACTTGCTAAGCTACAACCATAGTGGAAAAAGCAAGTGGCTCTTAGCCCGGGGGCTCCAACAGGGAAAATAGCCCACTGAGGAAAGGAAACAGAAAAAATAAAATGTTTTAAGAACAGCAACAACACCAAAATAAATACTGCGGAACATCGCATAAATAAACATAAGTGAAAGACAAAATATATGTTTACATTTTCAAAAATATCAAACGCAAAGTGACAGAAATGCTTTGAACAAAACAAACAACATACAAATCTACGCTTTGTAATAATCAACTGTACATAGCAGAAACGACGTTCTTAGGGAATTTTCCCTTGGGGGTACATTTCGAAATGACATAACTTTGCTAATGATAATGTCATCAAAGCTTTGTTACTTTACGGCTCTGAAACTCATTAGTCTCGCTTTGTGTTCTCAGTTACACAACTACTGGAAAGAGATTATTTTTCATTTAAGAAATTACACCGTAAATAGTCATGAATTTAAATTACTGAAATTACAATGATAAGTAATATATCAGCTACTCCTTTTTATATCATCATTTTTATTATGATAGTAATAATTCGTATGATAGAATTCAAACATTTTCTATTATTGTTTTTTTAAAGATTTAGATTCATATACAAATATCTTTGAATATTGTTCGTCTATGTCTATTTTCATATATACACGGTTATTGTTAATTAAAATCCTTTCTTATTTTCATATACAATTTCCTTATACTTACTTTTTCCTATGAAAACCGGTTTTCAAATTTGATTATTTTTTGTATGAAACGCTTAAAGGATTAAAGGACGTTCATGAATGGCAGGGGCAAAGCACAGTGACAT
>NC_090729.1:176225876-176228376 GCF_036898095.1 Palaemon carinicauda | reverse complement strand
TATATATATATATATATATATATATATATATATATATATATATATATATATATATACATATATATATATATGTGTGTGTGTGTGTGTGTGTGTGTGTGTATAGGGACACAGAAACAGAAATGATGGCAATATGAAAAAGGTAAAGATGTCAAATCCCGCCTCTAAGGACACATCCTACCATGACAAATCTGACGTAGGTACCTAAATAGGACTCGGACTGGATGGTAACCAGTCTAAACCTGGAGTTCATTACCCATAAGTACTGCAGTGTAGTTGTTCAGTCTCTACTTTCCTTTTGGTAAGGGTAGAAGAGAATATTTAGCTATGGCAAGTAGCTCATCTTGGAAAAGGACACTCCAAATTCAAACCAATGTTCTTTGGTCTTGGATAGTGCCAGAGCCTCTTTACCATGTTCATTCACTGTCTTGGGTTAGATTTTCTAGTTTGAGGATACACTTGGGCACACTATTCTATCTTATTTCTCTTCCTCTTGATTTTTTAATGTTATTATAGTTTATTGTTTTCATAGAAAAAAAAGGGAAATGTTCGCTATACCATTATATACTTTAAACGTCTTTAAAGGATAATTTTGAATTATCAACAACGTATTTGAATGATCATTTCGTATTGCTTACTATGTTTCATTAACGTAGCAAATATTATTACCTTAACCCATGATGCTTTTACGTTATGCCATTGAATTCATTGTTCTTTGCTATAATGAATTATTCATATTTATTTTGCTTCTTAAAGGCAAATTAAAATTAATTTTCTATGTTTCATATAAGGAAAATAAAAGACTAGTTTATTTATTTTTTGAAACAGTCGTTTTGAATTATATATATATAAATATATATATATATATATATATATATATATATATATATATATGTATATATATACATACATATATATATATATATATATATATATATATATATATATATATATATCTATGCTTTCGACACAGCTTAAAAAGAAATCTCATTTCCTAAGCTTATCATTGCTTGACTTTTCAACAATTGTATTCATTTATTTTCAAGTTATTATTCTCAGCAAATCCGTATTTCCAACGATGAATTCATATCCTTTTCTTTTCTCTAGCAAGAGGATAATATCTTGCGTGGGTTGAAGTGATAGCATTAGAAATGAAACTATATGAGATTACTCGAGTGCCCTATGTGGATGAGATCATTGGTCAGGGGTGGATGGAGATGGTTTGGGCATGCTTTTCGCACTCCTCAAGAGAGATTAGTCCACCAAACTTTCAACTGGGCCCCAAAAGGCATTAGAAGAGTTGGAAGACTCAGGCCTACATGGCTGAGGACTATGACGCGGGAAATAGGAGATGATGAATGGAGACGTATTGATTTAAACGCTGAAGAGAGACGACTAGTGACATCTAACCGAGCCTTTTGTGCCAATATTCGAAGGAGGAGATGATGATGGATTGAGATACACTTGTGATTAAGGAGATAAATCAGTGATATCTTACTCTGACTCTTTTTCTCTCCGCTCAAACATTTACAAATTCACGAATTCCTCCAAAGTCACGGATTATCGAACGTACAGTTGGGCAGAGGAATTCCTGCCCCACCCTCACTGTTCTGCAAGTTCCTGTGTGTAGCCATGCCCACTACCTCTAACACATCACTATCTGTTTGGTTACTCTCCGTGCAGTAACGGCTTGATAGGATGCAATTCATCAGAGTGGGGTGTGCCAGGAATTAGTGTACCCAACTGTACATATGCTTTATAAACTAAGAGATCTTAATATTGTCGAACCTGCTTCCAGAAAAGATATATAATGCAAAAATAAAATTTTTATACACAAGAAGATATTAAAGTTAATAGTCATAGTTACAAATGGATATAGATTGATTAATGTCAATTAAAGAGAGCAGATTTATAAAAGAAAAACATCAAGTTGAAATTACTATAGTAAATTACAAGTTGAAATTATTATAGTAAATTAGAAGTTGAAATTATTACATTAAATTACAAGTTGAAATTTTTATAGTAAATTAGAAGTTGAAATTATTATCGTAAATTACAAGTTGAAATTAATATAGTAAATTAAAAGTTGAAGTTATTATAGTAAATTAAAAGTTGAAATTATTATAGTAAATTACAAGTTAAAATTATTATAGTGAATTACAAGTTGAAATTATTATAGTAAATTGCATGTTGGAATTATTATAGTAAATTAAAAGTTGAAATTCTTGTAGTAAATTAGAAATTGAAATTATTATAGTAGATTACAAGTTGAAATTAATATAGTAAATTAAAAATTGAAATTATTATAGTAAATTACAAGTTAAAATTATTATAGTAAATTTCAAGTTGAAATTATTATAGTAAATTACAAGTTGAAATTATTATAGTAAATTACAAGTTGAAATTATTATAGTAAACTACAAGTTGAAATTATTATAGTAAACTAGAAGTTGAAATTATAATAGTAAATTACAAGTTGAAATTATTATAGTAAATTACAAGT
>NC_090729.1:176200876-176213376 GCF_036898095.1 Palaemon carinicauda | reverse complement strand
CCCAGGCTGCTTCTATCCTATTCTCAACTTCAGCCTCACATTCCCCCTTCTGACGTACAGTAGATCCCAAGGATCTGAATTGTTTTACGTTTTTTATAACAGATTCTCTCGTTTCATGCATGGTTATATTGCCCCTATCTTCTTTATTGTACCTCATAGCTCCAGTCTTATCCACATTTACTCTCAAGCCATCCCTCTCCAAAGTCTCTTGCTAGTCTACAGCCCTTTTCTGGAAGTCATCATAATCATAACATCCTACCACATTATTCTACACCAGGAATGCTAATTGAGCCTAATGTAATAATGTTTTCCGTAAATGATGTAGATTTCTCTCTCTCTCTCTCTCTCTCTCTCTCTCTCTCTCTCTCTCTCTCTCTCTCTCTCTCTCTCTCTCATTACTAGTCGTGCCTGGTTTACAGAGCGCTATTTAAGCAATGATGAATCCTTTTTTTAAATTCTAGAGACATCAACTTTGAGATAATGATGAAACGCCATCAGATTTCAAGGGTTAAAGGTAATCACTCCTCTCACTTGTCCAATATTGCCATGATTAATAAGCCCCTCTTGAAATACAGGGGTAAGTACGAAAATAATGAAGTTGTAACGATATCAGGGTATCTATTAGCAAGGGTTACCATGACTCTCCCTACTGAAAACTTCCCAATGATCTGTCCTTGGGGAAAGGCGTGTATGTAACAAATAGTAATGATGTTATCATAGAAGTTTTTACATTTTGTAATATGATTTTTTTTTTTTTATAAATATTGCGATTAAAGGTTTAAGGTTTAAAGGCCCGTCATGAATGGCAGAGGCAAGGGACAGTGTCATTGCCCTATCAAGCAGGACAATGCCTTAGAGACTGACCATATATGCATATGATCAGCGCCCAAGCCCCTTCTCCATACAAGCTAGGACCAAGGAGTGCCAGGTAATGGCGGCTGATGACTCATCAGATAGACCTGTAGGCTCCCCCAAACACCCCATCCTTAGCTCACAAGGATGGTTACGTTGCAGCAATCAAAGAAACTAACGTGTCTGAGCGGGACTCGAAGCCCAATCTGGCGTTCACCATTCAGGGATGTTACCACATCGGCCACCACAACCACGAGGTATATGGTTTAATGGTGATTTTTATTTTTTCAATTTATCTCTTATTAAGTGCTGGTTTTGCACCATTACTCACAAATAAGTTTATAGATTTGTTTTTTATATACAACACAGCATGAGGAAAAAAATAATTTTTATAATAATCTATGGTACTATGTAATGGTTCATTGGCATACTTTGTCATTCTCTATTGTAAGTTTTGACAAATTCAACGTTCTATTAAAGTCAGTCGTTTTTCTTTGAATTGTGATTTGGAATCATGTACAGGAATAATAATAATAATAATAATAATAATAATAATAATAATAATAATAATAATAATAATAATAATAATAAGATGAGGCTAACAAGCAGGCATTTTAAAAATGTTATGAAAATATATTCTACATAAATTGTATATACTTGAACGTAGAATTCATATTCTCGTTTATATTTACATATTTGAAACTTTTTGGCTAAGTATGTTTCACCTCAAGTAAAAAAAAAAAAAATTTGTTTAATCTTTATATGTAAGTTCGATTCATATTTTGATCCTGGATTTTCAGTTAATTCATTTATTTTTTAATAACATAAAAGTCTTCTTTTTAGTAGCTATTATTCTGTTATATCAAATTATCCTTCCATTTGTCTTTAAATCATTCAATTAACTTATATATCAAACAATATTAATTATTTTACATTTTACATTTGAATAAACCGTTTCAGATACTAACATTAACCAAAATTAAAATTAAGATCTGAAAATATAAATTCAGTCACAAATACCATAAAATTCGAGTTTAGAGTTGTAGGTAAATAGCTGGCAATATTCGCTAGAGAAAAGAGCATATAAACTCATATAAACTCGAGTTTAACTTTGTAATAGATTAAATCATCATAAAAAGGCATATTTTTCAAATGATTCTTTTAGAAAGAGTTCAAGGTGAACTGTCATGATAAAAAAAAAGAGAAAGGAAAGAAGTAGTTATTGTAAAAGCAAACTATAAATGAAAATATTATACAACTAGGTTTTCATCAATAAAAAGAAGTAAAACAAACACATACTTATATATATATATATATATATATATATATATATATATATGTATATATATATATATAAATATATATACATATATATATATATATATATATATACATATATATATATATATATATATACATATATATATACATATATATATATATATATATATATATATATATATATATATATATATATTGTGTATGTATATGATTTTGTAATTCTTGTGAATAAATGACTTCGCCTACATTGTTTACAAGCTTCCATCGATATGTTATTTTCTTTTATAGTTCATTTCACTTATGTAGCCTACATTTTTCATGTGAGAGAGAGAGAGAGAGAGAGAGAGAGAGAGAGAGAGAGAGAGAGAGAGAGAGAGAGAGAGAGAGAGAGAGAGAGATCAGGTATGATCTCAGTGAATGCTAAACAGTATATGAAGCAAGTAGCTTAAAGTATGTATTCGCTTTCAATGACATATTTTGCTCTACAAGAGCGTAACTAGATCAAGGCATCTCTAGATATTGAAGGAAATCATAAATACTCACTTCATGGGGTTAAACGAATGATTGTAAAACCATCCGTAATTTATGAAAATTGAGCATTACTCGTACAATCTATTATCGGCTCATATATCTAGTTGAATTACACATCTATATTACTTTTTATCATGTGCCATATTTCAGCAATATTTACCCATTCTCTGTGATGAGAATCCGTTTTCTATTTTCAATTTCACCGGAGACTTTAAAATGTGTGTGGTCAATCGATGATGAAATCCCATTCTTGTTGAAAATATAATCATCTAATCTCTAACCAGTAACTCGACTCTTTGGAAGCTTTTGGCATTATCCCCTTCAAATGTTATAAGGTAAGTTTGCCATGCCTTCGAAATAGTAATTTTATCCATATTGATTCTTGATGTCAATATAAAACAATCTTTGGTGCATTCACTACATTAACGAAATGAGTATTTGATGATTGGTGTATATAAATGTTTCTTTCATCATTCACCCATTTATGTATGAAATAAAGAGCCATTGGTAAACGCATTAAATCCAAAGTACTTGGATTTTCTCCTACAATGTTATCGTTGAAGAAAATACAGTATCTATGATATGAAAATGAAAGGGCAAAGCATCAATTATATATATATATATATATATATATATATATATATATACATATATACACATATATATGCATGTATATATTAATTTTAATCTGTGACTGTGATTTGCCTACTGAATATTTTAATTTTTGTTTCGATGCAGTTACCTCTGTCTTGTGTTAATTGTGGCCTTATCCTTTTATGGTTCCTTGTAAATCGAATTCCATCTACGATTACAGATGACACCTTTCATGGAGGTAATGACGCCTTTATTACTTGTTAAACCTGCTGCAGTCTCCATGATCTTTTCGACATCTCGAGATAACTGTAGGCGTGTGGAATTACTTAATTAAGTTAAGAGATTCATCTTTTTGTGAGATTCTCTTGAGAAATACAAGGGGTCTTGCCCTTCTGAACTTTCCAGAACCAATATCATAATGATATATATATATATATATATATATATACATATACATATATATATATATATATATATATATATATATATATATATATATATATAAATATATATATATATATATATATATATATGTATATATATATATATATATATATATATATATAGTGTATATATATATATATATATATGCATATATATATATATATATATATATATATCAAATTCCATAGCTTAATACAAGAAGCTGAAGATTATGAAAAAAAAAACATGAAACCTTCTTGATGACATTACCTGGTTACAAAGCAACCATAATGCCGACTTTAACTTGCACATACTTAGGAAATATTGCAAAATAATAATCTTTTTCATATTGGCAAACATAGTGGTACTCTATGATATAAAAATAATTTTTTTAATAGATTTGTGGTATACTAGATCAAAGATTTGCAATGCATTCCTAAAGTAAGAACCCATAAACACCATTTCACAAATTGATAGATAGATAGATAGATAGATAGATATATAGATAAATAGATAGATAGATACATAAATAGATAGATATAGAGACTTTAAAAACCTCCGTTCGTACTATAAAGTATAACAAATGTAGAAATATGTATAATATTCTTTCTATGAAAATTTCTTATTTTCTTCCAATTAAAACAAAATGTATCTGACTCATTAAATATATACGGTATAATAAAAACATCAAAACAAATTCAGCATTACACAAAAAGAAAACAAGATTCATTCCAATTATCCGAACAACATTTATCATCAATGTGTAAATATAGAGTCTGAACTACATTAAGCATAGGAATTTCCCCAATCATCCAATTTTCTCCGACCTTCCTTCTAACTACTCAAATACATTAACGCCTTCTTCCTCCCCTTTGAAGTGCAGGAGGCTCTCACAAGAGTCTAATTTCCTCAAGGACACGTCCCAGGGTACTACAGCCTGTGAGCACTGCCGGAAAAGTAATTGCTGAACAAACTCCCAATCAGTAGATCAGTTTTTGCTGAAGCACATCACATAACACTCGAGATGGGCTCTCCACAATATTCCTTTCATGACTGCAATGTTTATATGTTCCCTGGTAAGGGGGTACTTGGAGGGGGTTATGTTGGGGGGGGGGGGGGGAACTTGCGGGGGTGTTTATCAGTTTGCCTAATTACTCTGCTGCTATTGATTTGTCTGTCCTGGAATCTGTTTTAATTTTGTTCTTGTGTTCTTGTGTTCATCTCTCTCTCTCTCTCTCTCTCTCTCTCTCTCTCTCTCTCTCTCTCTAATATATATGTATATATACATACATATATATGGATGTATACATTATATATATTATGTATATATTATATATATTATATATATATATATATATATATATATATATATATATATATACTTGTGTCAATATACACAAATTAACGTAAGAATGAGCTCTAGTATGGCTAACACCCTGAACGTGGTGATGAAGACTATATGAATATATATATATATATATATATATATATATATACATACATATATATATATATATAAGTATATATACATATATATATGTATATATATATGTATATATGTATATATATGTATATATACATATATATATACATATATATATATATGTATGTATATATATATATATATATGAATATATATATATTTATATATATATATATATTTATATATATATGAATATATATATATATATATATATATATATATATATATATATATATATATATATCATCCCTTCAGAAGGGGTATGCAACGGGTGAAATCACTATAGCCCTATGCCTTACTCTGGATCTTCCTGGGAATACTTTACCCAAGTCGTCTCTCATATCTCCCTGTGCGCCAAGATAAGCACATTTTTTGACTTTGTTTTTAGGTTGAATACTCTGTATCCTTGTTGCTAAAAAGGAATTTCATCAAGGAATGAAAAATAAAAACATACGATACACATAATGTTCTTGCCGTTTTTAAATCAAACAACAATTGGCCATCTCTAGTTCTTTCCTTTGGTTGCTGGAAATAATACTGTACATATCTATAAACTAATTATACATGTATACAAATATACATATATTTATTTATTATCCTTTACGAATTTATTCTTGGTGGCAGGGAAGCTATTGAATGGTTTATACTATCACTATCATAGCTCGAATTTTGGGCGAATAAGAGAAAGAATTGCGCTTCATTAAAAGCCATTACGTACAGTCATAGCTGACCTTATTACTTATTCCCATATATTGGTAGTCTAATTAGTACATATATAGTCCTGCTATTATCATAGGATATCTAATAAAGTTTTTAAATATGAATGACTCTCGTATAAAGGTTTTGTCTCCTAAATTCAAGTTGAATGCTTCTTGTACTGTTAATTTTCATTACATCCATCAAATAAAAAAATAGATATACATGTCGCATGTCAGAGCGTATTTTCAGACTTTTTACTCTGAGTTAAGATGTATAAGGCGTTGGATATCGCCACTGCAACTGGAAGTAATCGCGGATGAGTCTCATTTCTGGGTGGAACATATAAAATAGTGGCTTCATTAACAGTTGCGTCAAAGACGCAGAGATGATTGATTTGTTGGGTAAAGTAGAAGTAGGATGACTTACTGTTTTTGTCTTTTAAGGAAAAAGGTTTTTAGTTTACGACATTGGATATTTTCTTTGATATTTTGTATTCTTAAATACAACATAATTTACAATCTAAAGCATAACTGAACAGTACATGAATGTATATATATATATATATATATATATATATATATACATTCATGTACTGTTCAGTTATGCTTTAGATTGTAGATTATGTTGTATTTAAGAATATTCTTAAATACAACATAATTTACAATCTAAAGCATAACTGAACAGTACATGAATGTATATATATATATATATATATATATGTATATCTATTTATCTATGTATATATACAGTATATATATACATATATATATATATATATATATATATATATATATATATATATATAGATACACTCACAAATATACATGCATATATATAAATACACACACACACACATATATATATATATATATATATATATATATATATATATATATATATCTATATCTATACGTATGTATACATATATACATATATATATATATATATATATATGTATATATGTATATATATATTTATATATATACATATATGCATAAATATATATAATTTATATATATATATATATATTCTATACATATATATATATATATATATATATGTGTGTGTGTGTGTGTGAGTGTGTGTGTGTGTGTGCTTTTGTGTCTCTGGTCAAGGCTTTGTTGCCTATCATTCGCATATCAGGACCACTATTCCATGTCACTAGGAATGACAAAGTTTTCAGTATCAACAATTGTCAGGAAATTTTTTAAGCTATAAAGCGTCAGAATAGATGAATAATCTTTCATTCACTGAACTAGACTAGTTCAAAAGAGTATCGCTCATCAATATTCAAGTTCAGAATGAAAACAGCTATTCTGTTTATCATTATGAATATGAAAAGGTCCATTTTAAGTGTCGATAAAGTTCCTAAAATGAAAAAAAAAAAAAAAAAAAAACAGATGTAGATATAAAATTCCTTCGCGTTAATGTCACAGGGGCGAGAACTTTAGTATAAACTTTTACATACATTGGCAATTTCAACGTAATATCGTTAGTAGAGAAGCAATATTAAGGATTATATCTCTTTAACCGGAATGAAAATGGCAAGCTTTTTACGCCAGATTGACTGAACTAATTAAAGCAGGCCGACCAAAATTACAAATTAATCAGTCCTAAGCATAATATACCAAGTTTGGATTAGATTAATCTTTCAACACGAGCCAATACTTATTTGTAATATTGATTACAGTGTTATGACGACGTCTACATAAATGTTATCATATTTAAAGTAAAAAATACAGCAGATATTTCGTGATTCTAATAATGGAATTAGATTCTGTGACATTTTATATTTACATTTATTTTGTCCTCTTACATTAAGAATGTTGATCAAAGAACTTTCATCATTATTAGATAAGCAACACTGCTGGTTGGAAGAGCAGGATGCTACAAGTACAAGGGCTCCAATAGGGAAAAAAGCCCAGTGGGGAAAGCAAATAAGGAATGAGAATAGTATGCTTGAGTGTACCTCTAAGCAAGAGAACTCTAACTGGAGAAAGTAGAAGACCATGGTACAGAGGTTATAGCTCTACCTAAGGCGAGAGAATAACGGTTTGATATTAGAGTGTCCTTCTCCTAGAAGAGCTGCTTACCATAGCTAAAATGTCTCTTTTACCCTTACCAAGTGGAAAGTAGCTACTAAACAATCACATTCCAGTTGTTATCCCCTTGAGTTAAGAAGAATTTCTTTCGGTTATCTTTGTGTTGTTAAGTTTATGGTGTAGGAGAAGAATGTGCGTATGTTCAGGCAAAGGGAAAATGAGCCTTAACAACAGAGGTATCCAATGCAATACTATCTGGCCAGTACAATATCAATAGCTAGAACGTATCTGCAGAGCAGTTCTTCTTATAGCGGTGAATAATTGTTGCTTTGTACTAATTTATCGGCTTTGCTTATTAAAATGCATTGAAAAATACTCAATAAGGTGTTCTTCACCAAGTAATAGCTTGGAGTTTTGAAAAGGGAATTTCAAGCGAGATTACGTCACGAAAAAAGCAGTTGTATCAGCAATTAATGCAGTTGTAGTAGCAATAATAGGTCAAAAGGGCATAGTGCAAACATAGCTACTCGGACCCCATCCACGGATCTGAAAACATAGTCTTTTTCACAAGGATTCTACGAAAGCAAAAGATACAAGTATAAAATGACTATTCTCAGTGGCCCCGAAGTGGCCAATCCCGTCATAGCTGTCACCAATCCACATCGGAAAAGACTTTAAGACTCAAAGAGTCGCTTTCACGACGGCTAAGGAGATGAGTAGATACCACAAAGACTTGCTCCATTAAGGCATTAGTTGGAGGCCAAAATAAGAGGCAACGGGAAATCAATAGAAAATAGTAAATTCTCCTGTATATTGAACAATAGCACCAGAAATATGCATTGATAGCATTAATTGTTTGATGAATCCGGTGTGAAAAGTCTCTATAAAGACCACAAAACAAAGCTTTTTAGAATTGACTGCATTTCCATGAATTCCTTGAGGGAGAATTTATAAAGGCAATATATATAGAATGTGTAAAATGTCCTATTTCGAGGAAGTTCTATATATTTTTTTTTCTTTTAAACTTGCCGCTCAGTCATCTGTCATACGGTAAAAACTATATATGCAGAAAAGGGTAATTCATATACACGTATAAACACATACAGACATACACACATATGTATATATATATATATATATATATATATATATGTTTGTGTGTGAGTGTATGTGTATGTGGATAAATACACAGATATCGAGATAAAAAAAGACCAACCCTGTCTAGAAAAAAAAAATTAAATGGTTTACAATAAAATTCTGATTCAACTAACGAAGCAACAATTCATCCACCAAGTAAATGAAACTCGAAGTGGAAATTCTGATTTGTGTCTTCACTGAATTTTATAAAAAACACAAGAAAGCAAGAAAGAAAACACTAAAACACACTATGACAGCACGGCGCGTATCCCATTGATATTGTCCATCGTTATGTTATATCTGTTGCAATATGCGAAACCCTTTTATTCATGGAGCAATCTCTGCAATAACATGCAAGTGACGACAGAAATACGGCTCAAGATATTGTTCATTTGTGCAAAAAGGTAAAAACATGAGATTTACAGGGATTTCCTTAACAGCGGAATTGGCTTGTTCATAAAATGAGAGAAATGTGGAAAGACGTCAGAATTTTTATTCTTGTTATAGAATGTAAGTGAGACCACATCTTTCTCATCATTGAAATTTCATTCCTTTGTCTCCTGAAATTTAGTTATATTGAATATGGAAAGCTTTCGAT
Organism: Palaemon carinicauda; assembly: GCF_036898095.1. Classification (NCBI taxonomy): domain Eukaryota; kingdom Metazoa; phylum Arthropoda; class Malacostraca; order Decapoda; family Palaemonidae; genus Palaemon; species Palaemon carinicauda. The sequence goes on along the minus strand of NC_090729.1, from coordinate 176,203,736 downwards.
AACCTAATACATATACATATACATATACATATACTTATACATATACATATACATATACTTACATCTTCGAGGCTAATGCTATGTCACGGTCACTCCTGAAATTTAGTTATATTTGATACAAAGCTTTCTATAATTTAATACATATACATATACATATACATATACATATGCATCTTCGTGGCTAAATGTATGTCACTAGCATACAAGTTTCCCGGACCCGGGTTCGATTCCCCTACCAGCCAAAAGCTAGCATCTTTCAGTTGGTTCCTCCGTGGGTGTCTGGGGTCTCTGATCCCGAGTTATAAGAGAGAATCCAGACATTAAGGTATTAGAATATATGGCTTATTTGAATATACATATACATATACATATACATATACATATACATATACATATGCATCTTCGTGGGTAAAGACTATGTCACTGTCATGCAAGTTTCCTAGACCAAGCTTCGATTTCCTGGCCGGCCAGAATTTTATTATCTTTGAGTTTGTTCCCCCTTGGGTATCTGATCCCGAGGTATAAGAGAGAATCCAGACATTAAGGTACTAAAATATATGGTTTATTTGAATATACATATACATATACATATACATATGCATATACATCTTCGTGGCTAAATGTTATGTCACTGTCATGCAAGTTTCCTGGACCAGGGTTCGATTCCCCGGCCAGCCAGAAGCTATTGTCTTTGAGTTTGTTCCCCCTTGGGTATCTGATCCCGAGGTATAAGAGAGAATCCAGACATTAAGGTATTAAAATATATGGCTTATTTGAATATACATATACACACACACACACACATATATATATATATATATATATATATATATATATATATATATACATATATCCAAAATCAATACTTTGTATCGCCTTAGGTTCTTATTAACACAGAGATATATTTATAAGCTTAACCTTATTGTATACTTGCAATCATTCAATTAGAATTCTCTCAAACAAACTCCCTTTTAAAATACGTCACGCGTTTTAATCTCTACAAGTCACTTGATCCATAATTCATATTTTTCCCGTCTATTTTCCTTTTAGCTATCTAGTTTGACGCTCCCTGGATAATAACTTCATTATACATTTTGCAAAGCTTTTAAGAAAGGTAAATAACAAAGGATAGAAATACATTATACATTCGCATGATACATAAGTTAAAAGCCAACCTTACTTTATGCGATATAGTCCACTATCACTGTATTTTTCGTTAACATACTGTATTGCAAATTAAGTAATAAATATTTAATCTTTCCTGTTCACTATAATATAATGTCCGTGCTACGTTATTTTTATAATTACTATCTATCTTTATCTGATATGTAAAGGTTAACTGAGAGGGAAAAGTTGGCCAAAATTGATTATTATTATTATTATTATTATTATTATTATTATTATTATTATTATTATTACCTAAGTTACAACCGTTGTTGGAAAAGCAGGATGCTATAAGCCCAAGGGCTCCAACAGTGAAAATAATCCAGTGAGGAAAGGAAATAAGGAAACAGAATAAGTATGCCTGAGTGTACCCTTAGACAAGGGAACTCTAACCTTAGACAGTGGAAGTTGTCTAACGCCAGATACAAGTCAGAGACGCCATTATTATTATTATTATTATTATTATTATTATTACTTGCTAAGCTAACCCCAGTTGTAAAAGCAGGATGCTATATGTCCAGGGGCTCCAACAAAGAAAATAGCACAGTGAGGAAAGGAAAAAAGGAAAAATAGAATATTTTAAGAAGAGCAACAACATTAAAATAAATATCTCCTATATAAACTATGTAAACTTTAACAAAAGAGGAAGGAAAATTAGATAGAATAGAAAACAATATTGATTGATTGAACAATTTCAAGTTACATGGTGTTGAAAATATAAGAATGTTTGATCTATATCACCTTAGAAGTTTACTGATGATATATTAATTGAATCATCAGACGCCAGAAAAAAAGGTATAATCGCTGAAGACGACTGATTAATCGGCCCCGACTCGACTGGCATCAGAGCATCAAGCCGTGGAAGGTAATCAGTGCAAAACATCGTAAGCGGAGGTGTAAGAGAGGGTCGGGAATAAAGGGGGGTGGGGTTGGGGCGTAGTGGAAATATCTAGCACACTTTGATTTTTCTTGCTGGTAATCAAACAGATAATCATTAGATATTTTTTTTTGTTTCATGTTTGTTTCTATTCGTAAGTAGAGTGTTATATAATCTCTCTCTCTCTCTCTCTCTCTCTCTCTCTCTCTCTCTCTCTCTCTCTCTCTCCATACAGATAATTTTGAAACATTCTGTTATTGGTACATGTTTATTTCTAGTCTCCATTACAGTTGTCAAATGATGTACTCTCTCTCTCTCTCTCTCTCTCTCTCTCTCTCTCTCTCTCTCTCCATACAGATAATTTTGAAACATTCTGTTATTGGTACATGTTTATTTCTAGTCTCGATTACAGTTGTCAAATGATGTACTCTCTCTCTCTCTCTCTCTCTCTCTCTCTCTCTCTCTCTCTCTCTCTCTCTCTCTCTAAATACTGATAATTTTGAAACATTCTGTTATTGGTACATGTTTATTTCTAGTCTTGATTACAGTTGTCAAATGATGTACTCTCTCTCTCTCTCTCTCTCTCTCTCTCTCTCTCTCTCTCTCTCTCTCTCTCTCTCTCTATTAGCCTGCAAACTAGTAATTGAATTATTTTTGTTATTCAAATCGTTCAAGCTTTTGCATTTAATTAATTATGTATTATAGCTTTACGATTTGCAACAGTCTCTCTCTCTCTCTCTCTCTCTCTCTCTCTCTCTCTCTCTCTCTCTCTCTCTCTCTCTCTCTCTCTCTCTCTTCATTAGCCTACAAACTAGTAAT
>NC_090729.1:176185876-176193376 GCF_036898095.1 Palaemon carinicauda | reverse complement strand
TTAAGATATCCCCGCTCTGAAAGGAATACTGACACACACATTACACATACACAAACACACACACACACACACACATATATATATATGTATATATATATTGTATATATACATATTTATATATTTAAATATATATATATACATATATATACAGTATGTATCTATATATATGTATATATATATGCATATATATATATACATATATATACAGTATGTATCTATATATATGTATATATATATGCACACACATAAGTATGCATATATGAACATATGTATGTATATATACACGTACCTATGTGTTCGTACAAAATCACACAGATATATATATATATATATATATATATATGACAGCAAGCTGGGAGGAAAAAGGAAACGAAGATTGGACAAGCGCTTTCGTGTTATTATTACACCTCTTCACGCAAGACCGTGAAGAGGTGTAATAATAACACGAAAGCGCTTGTCCAATCTTCGTTTCCTTTTTCCTCCCGGCTTGCTGTCATCTTGAGACATCGCATGTTCCAGCGATTTGTCATTAATATATATATATATATATATATATATATATATATAATATATATGTGTGTGTGTGTGTGTGCCGAGAGGTCATTATTCAATGATATTCATCAAAATGAAAATATTGTCGTAACCATAAAACATATATGTAGGTGTACACATGCGAATTTGTGGATGTGTGTGTGTGCATTCTCAAATACTTATATAACCACATACACTTTTCAACTTAAAATTCAATCTGTCATTGAGAATGGATGCCTAAAGAAAAATTAAATCAAGATAAGACCGAATTCTATATTAGTATCTAGTTATGACTCAATATTTGAATGTATGAAAGTCCCGTTGCGTTGATAGCAGAACTACCACTCGCACACGCACCCCCCCCCTTTTTACTAGGGTTTTACTAGTCCCTCTCCCCCTACTTGAGCGACCGGAAAAAATATACATTTATATATTTGCTCTCTATCATATAGGGTACTTATATGCAGGTATATATATATATATATATATATATATATAAACATGTAAATATGTTTAGAAATCACGAAAGCTGACACGTTATAAGTATAGAAAGTATTATAGACACGGAAGGAAAAAGGAAAATACTTGATCGAAGTTAGTACTTTGGTCCATTAGGGACATTGTTGAGTCTGTTAATGTCCCTAATGGACGAAAGTACTAACTCTAATCAAGTATTTTAATTATTCCTTCCTTGGCTATAATACATATATATATATACATATATTTATCTACACACACACACATATATATATATATATATATATACATATATATATATATATATATATATATATATAATATATACAGTATATTATGCGTGATTTGATATAAAGAAATTTAAATAAAAAAGGAATCACTACGAATTGGTAAAAACCTCAGGGCTCTCTTCGCTTACGATGTCACTACGATGAGCACTAATGATATCTTTTCCTTTGGGCAACAAGCCAGCTTTTATGTAATCAGCTGTTTTTCTTATAGTTGGCTTCTAATGAGGCCATCACTAATAGATCGTTACAACCCGATTAACGAGAGAGAGAGAGAGAGAGAGAGAGAGAGAGAGAGAGAGAGATTGGTCGCATTAAATGAAGAATTAGAAATGAAAATAACAAAGAACACAGAGAGAGAGAGAGAGAGAGAGAGAGAGAGAGAGAGAGAGAGAGAGATATGTCTCACATGAAAGGAAAAATTAGTGATGAAAATAACAAACAAGAGAGAGAGAGAGAGAGAGAGAGAGAGAGAGAGAGAGATATTTTGGTCATATTAAATAAGAAATTAGAGATGAAAATAACAAAGAAGAGAGAGAGAGAGAGAGAGAGAGAGAGAGAGAGATTTTGGTCACATTAAATGAAAAACCAAAGACGGAAATAGCAAAGAACACACCCACACACACACACACACACACAGAGAGAGAGAGAGAGATTTTGGTCATAATAAATAAAAAATTAGAGATGAAAATAAACAAAGAAGAGAGAGAGAGAGAGAGAGAGAGAGAGAGGAGAGAGAGAGAGAGTACAGAGTCAATGATTTTGATATCTACCCAATATATCAATAGCTTATTTCCACGTCAATGATCTAATTTCTGGCCTTGTTAGTTTAAAACTAGAAATAACACAGCAAGGGCATCGTTACAGTTTAGGTGTTTGCAACATCAGACTCCATGAATCATCTCTTGCTCATCGGTAATATAGTATTTCAGATGTTTAATGAAACTACGTGAGATACCCCCCCCCTCTCTCTCTCTCTCTCTCTCTCTAGATATGATTCATGAACGCCTAACTTAACTTCCATGTGTACATATATGTATATATACATCTCTCTCTCTCTCTCTCTCTCTCTCTCTCTCTCTCTTTCTCTGTATATATATATATATATGTATATACACACACACGCATATATATATTTATATATATATATATATATATATATATTTATACATGTTTATAAAACCTTAGCGTTGTCTTAAGATGATACAAGCTACATAATCATCCGTATACATTGATAGTCATATCTACATATACAGTATATACATATATACTATATATATATATATATATATATACATACAGTATATATATATATGTAAATATATGTATTTATATATATATTATATATATATACTGTATATATATGTATATATATATATATATATATATACACAATAAATTGCGTTACCAATCTTTACCTTATCTGGAAATAATTTATTCCAGAATATGAGGAACTATTCCACATGCAGGTACGATTTTTCTCTTCCTGATAAGGTTCATATCATTCCTTATCGCACGGTATGCGAACGCCTTCTCATTTTATGCCCTTTCTGACATTTGTTAACATAGACCTTCCATAAACTCCCTGTCTTATCACAAGTGTTTCTCTGGTATTGCTTCTTTTTATTGTTTTTCCAATAACCACAGCTCTTTTTTGTTTTATTTTTCCTAAGTCTTTTTCTCATGCTTTAACAAAAATTTGCAAATAGTTTATTGAACAATGATGATCTCCGTTAATGTTCTTTCAACTCAATATTACATCCTTCTACCTTAAAAACAATTATTTCATCAAAATATTTTCTTTTCTCTATTAAGATTGTCTTAAAACAGCCATTGTTCAGCTTATCCGAGATTACTAAAGTAACGTAGATCTGACTAAATTGTGTCATTTTTCTCACCGTATCTCACGAGTCTAATGGCAGATTACAACATTTTTGTGTTATCCCTACACAAGTTTCTGGCAGGCTTTGTCATATACTCTTTTCTTAGAGCTGTGGGTTTTCATAAAACAGCTCAGAGTTCGTATGACCTTAACTTCTCTTCAAAAAGGAGGAGAGAGAAGAGAGAGAGAGAGAGAGAGAGAGAGAGAGAGAGAGAGAGTTAATCGAGTAGTTGCCGGACAGTAAAGGTGGTAGGTAAGGTTGTGAATTAATGTAAATGCTGGGATGGAAGCTATGTATTTCATATATATATATATATAATATATATATATGGAAATGTGTATCTGTAGGCCTATATACAGTATATACATATATATATATATATTATTATTATTATTATTATTACTTACTAAGCTACAACCCTAGTTGGAAAAGCAGTATGCTATAAGCCCAGGGGCTCCAACAGGGAAAATAGCTCAGTGCGGAAAGGGAAAAAGGAAAATAAAATATTCTAAGAAGAGTAACAACAATAAATATCTCCTATATAAACTATAAAAACTTTAACAAAACAAGAGGAAGAGAAATAAGATAGGAGAGTGTGCTCGAGTGTACCCTCAAGCAAGAGAACTCTAACCCAAGACAGTGAAAGGCCATGGTACAGAGGCTATGGCACTACCCAAGACTAGAGAACAGTGGTTTGATTTTGGAGTGTCCTTCTCCTAGAAGAGCTGCTTACCATAGCTAAAGAGTCTCTTCTACCCTTACCAAGAGGAAAGTGGCACTGAACAATTACAGTGCAGTAACCCCTTGGGTGATGAAGAATTGTTTGGTAATCTGTGTTGTCATGTGTATGAGGATAGAGGAGAATATGCCAGACTATTCAGTGTGTATGTAGGCAAAGGGAAAATGAACCGTAACCAGAGAGGAGGATCCAATGTAGTACTGTCTGGCCAGTCAAAAGACCCCATAACTCTCTAGCGGTAGTATCTCAACAAATATATATATATTTATATATATATACATATATATATATATATATATATATATACCTATATGTATTTATTATATATAAATTATATATATACATATATATAAATATGTATATATATATACATATATACACATTATATATATGCAGACACACACTTCATATATATATATATATAATATATATATATTCTATAAAACAAGGCTTGTTTCACTTAGCACCACGACCCTTAGGGATATTTTGAAAAGAATCATCAATTATAGGAAAATTGGTCTAATCGCGTCATGGGAACTTACTGGGGGAGTGGTGTTGGTGGTTAACTAATATGAACTGGAGAAGGAAAAGCTGCCACTAAAAGTATGAGTTGAACTCGTGTAAACAGGTCGAACCCTGATAAAGCTTATTTCTCTGGAAAATTTGATATGTACGTTTAAGGATAGAACCACAGTCAATAACGTTTTACGTTTTGTTTTCATACGAGTATGAATTGGGAGAAATTTCAATATCCCTTTTGTTCGGGGAAAGTGTTTTCTGTTGGTTTGGGGACAAGAAATATCATTGTCGTTTTCATGTTGAAATAAGCGAAGAATATTCCCCAAGGTTTCGTCAAGAGTAAGAAATGTTTATTGCACGCATCCAAAAGGTATATAAAAAGTCAACTATTTTGCTTGAATATGCTAAAGAAGAACTTGATACTGTTTGTCTCACAGGATATACTGTATTTTTTTCATTTAGTGAAATAGAAATATCAATTAAAAATTTTTAAGTCTTGGACGGCTGTAATTTTCAATATTTGAACATGTATGAAATTCTCTAAGCTCGTTCATCATTCTCAAAACCGTACCACTCTCTCTCTCTCTCTCTCTCCTCTCTCTCTCTCTCTTGCTCATATCTGAAATATAAGAAACAGCAATCAATCCCCGTCTCTCTCTCTCCTCTCTCTCTCTCTCTCTCTCCTGCTCATATCTGGAATATAAGAAACAGCAGTCAAACCCCGCCTCTCTCTCTCTCTCTCTCTCTCTCTCTCTGCTCATATCTGAAATATAAGAAACAGCAATCAAGCCCCGCCTCTCTCTCTCTCTCTCTCTCTCTCTCTCTCTGCTCATCTCTGAAATATAAGAAACAGCAATCAAGCCCCGCCTCTCTCTCTCTCTCTCTCCTCTCTCTCTCTCTCTTCTTCTCCTGTCATATCTGAAATATAAGAAACAGCAATCAAGCCCCGCCTCTCTCTCTCTCTCTCTCTCTCTCTCTCTCTCTCTCTGCTCATATCTGAAATATAAGAAACAGCAATCAAGCCCCGCCAACCTCTCTCTCTCTCTCTCTCTCTCTCTCTCTCCTGCTCATCTCTGAAATATAAGAAACAGCAATCAAGCCCCGCCTCTCTCTCTCTCTCTCTCTCTCTCCTGCTCATCTCTGAAATATAAGAAACAGCAATCAAGCCCCGCCTCTCTCTCTCTCTCTCTCTCTCTCTCTCTCTCCTGCTCATATCTGAAATATAAGAAACAGCAATCAAGCCCCGCCTCTCTCTCTCTCTCTCTCTCTCTCTCTCTCTGCTCATATCTGAAATATAAGAAACAGCAATTAAGCCCCGCCTCTCTCTCTCTTTCTCTCTCTCTCTCTCTCTCTCTCTCTCTGCTCATATCTGAAATATAAGAAACAGCAATCAAGCCCCGCCTCTCTCTCTCTCTCTCTCTCTCTCTCTCTCTCTCTCCTGCTCATCTCTGAAATATAAGAAACAGCAATCAAACCCCGCCTCTCTCTCTCTCTCTCTCTCTCTCTCTCTCTGCTCATCTCTGAAATATAAGAAACAGCAATCAAACCCCGCCTCTCTCTCTCTCTCTCTCTCTCTCTCTCTCTCCTGCTCATCTCTGAAATATAAGAAACAGCAATCAAGCCCCGCCTCTCTCTCTCTCTCTCTCTCTCTCACTCTCTCTCTCTCTCTCTCTCTCTCTCTCTCTCTCTGCTCAAATAAGTTTAAAACTACACAAAGTACCCAATTAGACTTTTGTGCGATATTTCACCAATCCCAGCGACAAGTTTCATAAAATTTCTTTTTTCCACTTTCCTCTGCATATGTTATGCGCCCAAGTGCTTCGTCATTTCGAGAGCCCTTGTCCAATTTAGTGGGGCAAAACTTCCTGAAGTAGCAAACGGCAACTTTTTGGTCTTCATTAACCGTGGGCCGTATTTTTCCTTTAGGCTTCGCCGTCTTTGAAAAAAAAAAGAAAAAAAGAAAAAAGACTTTATTTTCAACCACTAATTAGGCCGGTCAAACTTAGGCTTTTCGTCAACACTTTAGAATTTTAGACGGAGAGATGTATTCATAGTAAAACACAAAATTATACGTCAAGAGTAATTCTTGATATTGTTATCGTAAGTAGAATACTGTCAGGTTAGAAATTTAGGTCATAGCCGCAAGTTATAGATTATATTAGATAGATACATTAGCAAAACAATTCTTTTTATGAATAGATACCTTTAATATGTAACTAGGCGGTTATTATCTGAACCGAAATGCCCTCTAGTTACCTCCAAAATATGTTCCAGGCCGTTAGCCAAATAAGATTGTTTATAGTACAAAGTATGAGAGATTATTGAACGCATTACAATGAAATATACCTCCTTTACATTGTATATAACTTTGAATAAGAACATCAAACCATCGATTCCTGTCATATTGACATTTCAACTCTGAAAAGGTTAAGTTTACAGAATTAAAGACGACATTTCATGAGCCAGGCGATACGTAAAAATCTATCATATTTTGAAAACCGTTTTAATCTTCTGTTTGCTAAAGCTTTGTATCCTATGTAAGATATGTCTATTGCGCTGCCATGTTAAACATGACAAAAAGGATTTACTACGTCTCGATTCAATACCTCAGAGAAGGACAAATGTTCTTGAGGAGAACATAGCATCACTACAGCGATAAACCTGCTTATACAATGATCAATTAAGTCTTTTGAGTACGGAATTAACGATGGAATTCGAAAGCTTGCCTGTAAGAAACCGCCACTGAAATCAGTCATAGGAACATTGCTGCTCTTCACGTCATAAATGTAACCGATTAGCATGCGATCCAGAGATTCCTTTTCCTTTGCCTCAAGGGAACATGAAAGACATTACAAAGCTCCTTTCAGAACAAAAGGGTACACAAAGGAATCAATGAGTCGATTGCCCCTCAATTTCATTGCATTGAAAGGGGGTCTGGCGTAAAAAAAAAAAACACTTAGAACCAGAGAGCAATATCGCAAATGGGGACTTGTAATGCCAGCATAAAATGGACTGTAATTCTGACCTTCCTGATCCATCGAATTAATCTGTCTGCATTGTTTGA
>NC_090729.1:176178376-176180876 GCF_036898095.1 Palaemon carinicauda | reverse complement strand
TGTTTAGTAGATAGGTTTTAGTGATGTTTAGTAGATAAATATAAAACAGTATTTTGTATACAAACAAAAAGCAAATACTTTATCATACATTTGCTTCTTTTGTAACGATAATCATTACAAAGTGCAGAACAAATAAAGCCTCTTCTATAAAGATATAAGGAAATACACATCCTTAAGCAAAGCAAACACTTAATTTTTCAATGAAATTTCACTATCCTAACAAAAGAAAGACCGTCAGCAAAGAAGGTATACAAGACATACACAGATGAGCAGGCAATTCATTATTCGCCCTGTGGCACCGGGTCTAAATGTATTCTCAAAATCCCATTTCGGGAAGGGAAATTAAACGCATTCTTTCAAGTCAACATCATGACCAACGCCTCCTAATGTATCAGCATTCCTTCTTCTTCTTCTTCTTCTTCTTCTTCTTCTTCTTCTTCTTCTTTTAGCGGGAACGAGCAGTACTGCGTAATGGATTAGATGAGACTCCAAGTTGGCAAAAATAGAAATTACTTCCAACAATAATTCCAGAATTATTCAAAAAAAAAAAAAAAAAGAAAAAAAAAAAAAAGCGCTCGTAATGATATTACTACCATTAGTATTACTGCTACTACTAATGCTACTAATGGTGATGCGGGTGGTGATGATAGCAATGATGATAGTAATATCTCAAAGGACATTATTATTATTATTATTATTATTATTATTATTATTATTATTATTATTATTATTATTATTATTATTATTATTATTAAGAGATGGGAGATTGTGCAGCCCAATGAGTAGAACTAGAAAAATCCGGAAGGAATTGAATAAATAATATACAGTGATAAAAATAAGTGATAAAAATAAATATGAGACAAAAATCTGCTATAAGTAGAAACTAATATTCTATTCATTATACCTCTACCCAAAAGGACAAATGATATAGATGAAAATAAACTATAATGCTATGAACATATCGAAATATTTACATACAAATCAGTAGACAAAATGAAAATACCAAATATTCTAGGTAATGGCTGAGTGATTTTAAGCCACGAAGCTATTTTCCTCACAAAATGATATGAAAAAGATGTTAAAAATATTTCACATGCTCTTCTCAAACAAAGATTAATAATAATAATAATAATAATAATAATAATAATAATAATAATAATAATAATAATAATAATAATAATAATAATAATAATATTCTTTATTTCCAATTTATATATTGGGTATTAATATCCATGTTAAGGATAATACAAAGCATCAAGTACACAGAGAAACTAAACATAATATAAAAGTTTTAAAAGTATTGATAAAAAATATACGTACTCAAAATAATAAAAAAAAACATTTAAAACTATAATCACGAGTCTTATAAAAGTCAGTCGAAAAACAAAATGTATAATAGTTCTAAAAGCATTGATAAAAACATATGCATTTAAAACGTTAAGAGCATAAAAAACCATATTATTAGAGGCATTAAAGGCTTACGTGTTTTTTCTTATATTAAATCTTTAGAGTCTTATATCTCATCCATTTCGAAACCACACCTGATGAAAGCTCTTATTCCAGGTATTCCACAAGATACACACTCAGTGACCTTCTCCCTTCTCAGGTAATAAGAAATTCATCCCATCTTGCTTATATCGTGGACGTCTCTTGCAAGGCTTAGTGCCGCTGACATTTAGCAGATGAATTAAGCTTGTAATCGCGAGAAAGAGATTAATTATTTCTTTAATAAAACTGGAGTATATTGGGGCACAAAGAGATACGCAAAGCGTAAAAATTACTGAAAAGAAATAGATGAGAGATTAAAATCTGCTGTAAATAGACACCGAAAATTTTATCTATTATATATCTACTTAAAGGGAAAAATATAAATATACATACTCCTAAGAAAAATAGATAAAAGATAGTAATCAACATAATTATCTTGTAAGCTCTGATAAATAAATCTGTGCCTGAACATCAAAATTACCCTTATCCTTTATTAGGTATATGAAATATATTTACTAATATTTTTTATAATTTGATTATAAACCTGATTATTTCTATCCTTTAAGTAAGGCTCAATAATTGCACTAATTGCCAACACATTTTTTTTTCTGAAGATAAAGAGAATTGATTTAAGAATGTTATAATAGGAGATTAACTGAGAAAGCTCCTTTTTCAATAAAGAGTGAGAAGATATTTTTCTGATCATAAGTTAATATGTACAGCTGGAATCAAAATTGGATAACATACATGCTTTGAGTAAGCCAGTATAAGCCAGTATGAGTTTGGATAAACATTCCCTGACTGGTGATCGCCAAACTGGGGGTTCGAATCCCGCTCAAACACGTTAGCTCATTAGGGTGATGCAACCTTACCATCCTTGTAAAATAAGGATGGGGGTGGAGAGGGCTGGGGGATCCTCTAGGTCTATCTGCTGAGTCATCAGCAGCCATTGCCTGGCCCTCCTATGTGCTAGCTTGGGTGGAGAGGGAGCTTGGGTGCTAATCATAATCAT
>NC_090729.1:176155876-176163376 GCF_036898095.1 Palaemon carinicauda | reverse complement strand
TGTTCAAAACCATCTAGAATTAGCAAAAGCACGTTTACCTGACATTGGCATAGGCTAATTATCGATATATTATTCATTATATTTTTTTCATTCGTCCGGTGTCAATATTATTTATCTTTCTTCCCCAAAGAGGCAGATTTACCTGACTTTAAAACTACGAAAGAAAATTATAGTTACTTCTATATAGTGATTTATCTAACCTTAAGACCATATTTCCTCCATGAATAAACAGATTTATATAACTTAAGAACTCTCTTTCCCCCATCAGCAGGCTAATTTGTATAAATTGATTTATCGTCCACGTCATAATTCAAAATTTTTTTATTTGCCTTTGTGTTATGATGTAAAAAACTATTAGATAATTATTCGTGCTCACGGTTCGTGCTAGCTGCTTCCCGTCCAGTCGGGAAGCCAATATCTCGAGCAAAATGCTCCCGGTTTCCCATTTTCGGCAGCAACGGCTCGCTGCTGGTGAAAAAACCTAGTGTGGTTCCAACTTATGATACTAGAAATGATCCATTTTGCAATAATGTTATAATGACGATTTAAAGACTAATATCGGGAAGCAATAGAATTCAGGTAAAAAACAAACCCTTGAAGAATACGAAAACCTTCTTATAAACCAAGAATATTTTCATTTGGAGAATGAATAACGAATAACAATTTCCCAGCATATGGTCGGAAACCAGTGAGCCGAGAGCTTATGTATTAGCTACGATGACTACTTTGGCGACTTAGATAACGACTTCGGTGACTTAGACAACGAACAACTTCATTGACTTAGACAACGACTTCGGTAATTTTGATACTGTGATTTTGAGGGACTTTGACAATGACTTCGGTGACTTAGACAACGACTTCGACGACTTAGATGACTTAGAGATCGAGTTCGGTATCTTACACAAAGACGTCGAAGAGTTAGCCAAAGACTTCGACGATTTGGTCAACGACTTTGGTGACTTACACAACGACTTTGTTGACTTGGACAACGACTTCGACGACATACCAACGACTTGGGTGACTTGGACAGCGACCTCTGCGATTTCTCTATGACTACATCTTCGCCAACGGACTTATAGTACTTACAGTACTGACAGTGACTTACAGAATACACCGACTTCGACGACTTAGACAACGACTTCGGTGACTTAGACAACGACTTATGTGACTTAGACAATGACTTCGACGAATTAGACAACGACTTCTGTGACTTTGACAACGACTTCGACGAATTAGACAACGACTTCGGTGACTTAGACACCGACTTCTGTGACTTAAACAACGACTTAGACGAATTCGACAACGACTTTTTGTGACTTAGACAATGACTTCGAGGACTTAGTCAACGACTTTGTGTGACTAAGGCAACGACCTCTGTGACTTAGACAATGACTTTGACGACTTAGAAAACGACTTCTTTGACTTAGATAATGACTTCCATGACTTATACCAATGACTTTGGTGACTTAGACTACGACTTCAACGACTCAGACAGTGACTTCGATGGCTTAGATAACGACTTTAACCACATTGACAACGAAAACGACTTCAGCCGATTCCACAACGACGACTTTTACGTAAGACTTCATCATAAAAAAAAAATGAACCAAATATCAAGTTTTAATTAAACAATAAGTTTATGATAAAAAAATGAAAGTCTTTGCAATGAAGTTTCTACATAAGAGAGAGAGAGAGAGAGAGAGAGAGGAGATGAGAGAGGAGGAGAGAGAGAGAGAGAGAGAGGAGAGAGAGAGAGAGAGAGAGAGAGTAAATTCAGTTTTAATGAAACATTAATTTTGTAAAAAATAATGTAAGTCTTCGCAATGAAGTTTCTACATAAGAGAGAGAGAGAGAGATTGATTGATTTAAAGTTTTCAGGCATCCTGACGAGAGAGAGAGAGAGAGAGAGAGGAGAGATGAGAGAGAGAGAGAGAGAGAGAGAGAGAGAGAGAGAGAGAGAGAGAGAGAGAGAGAGAGTAAATTCAGTTTTTAATTGACCAATAAGTTTATAAAAATAATGTAATTTTTTTGCAATGAACTTTGTAAATGAGAGAGAGAGAGAGAGAGAGAGAGAGAGAGGAGAGAGAGAGAAGAGAGAGAGAGAGAGAGAGAGAGAGAGAGAGAGAGAGAGAGAGAGTAAATTCAGTTTTAATTGAACAATAAGTTTATAAAAAATAATGTAATTTTTTGCAATGAACTTTGTAAATGAGAGAGAGAGAGAGAGAGAGAGAGAGAGAGAGAGAGAGAGAGAGAAGATAGAGAGAGAGAGAGAGAGAGAGAGAGAGAGAGAGAGCGCAAGTAAATTCAGTTTTAATTGAACAATAAGTTTATAAAAATGATGTATTTTTTTGCAATGAATTTTGTAAATGAGAGAGAGAGAGAGAGAGAGAGGAGAGAGAGAGAGAGATGAGAGAGAGAGAGAGAGAGAGGAGAGAGAGAGAGAGAGAGAACAATCATGAGTTCTGAATTAAAGCTGACATGTTTCAGGAACGTATATAAATTAGTTTTGAAATAAATAACAGAAATTTCGTCATTTAAAGGGATTTCTTGTTTTCAAAAGACATAGATTATTTAAACATCAGTGAATTATTTCATACTTCTTTGTTTTGAATGATAATGTGCAAGTTTTGGAATCACTGTCATGAAAATGAGCAAAAGAAAATGAGCAAAATACGACGTATTTGTTGAGCTTAGCTTAGCAAATCTTTACTTCATTACTGTTTCAAAATTCATGTTTCCATTGTTTATGAATAGTAATCATCCTCTGACCTTTTCATTCCGCTAAAGTATTGAGAAAATATCATCTAAAAGGCTTTTATATAAACGAACTGGATGTATATATTAAATTACACCATATTTTATACATTTTGAGCAAGCTATTGCGGTAGGACTATCCATTAAAACCTCATTCAAAAAAAAAAAAACTTCAGGTAATGTTACATATTATTTTCAACATTAAAACATACAGGGATTTTTGTTTATATGATGCTCGCATCTGTATCAAATAAAGATCTTTTTAAATATGCATTTATTACGTAAAATTCTTTTTCTTTCAAGGAGTCAACTGCTGTAATTCTTCAGGGCCTATTTTTCACTTGGTGTTGGGTAGAAGAGACTCCTTAGCATATGTAAGCAGTTCTTCTAGAAAAAGGACACTAAAAAATTAAACTTTTATTCTCTAGACATGGGTAGTGCCATAGCCTCTGTAACCATGGTCTTTTCACTGTCTTGGGTTGGTGAGTTCTTTTGGTTGAGGGTACACTAGGGTACACTATTCAATCTGTTTTATGATTTACTTTCCCCACTGGGCTATTTTCCCTATTTGGGCCCCTGGGTTTATAGCATCCTGCTTTTCCAGTTAGGGTTGTAGCTTAGCTAATAATAATAATGATAATGATAATAATAATAATAATAATAATAATAATAATAATAATAATAATAATAATAAATAATAATAATAAATTAGCCTTCTCGCTGGATAAATCAAGGATTTTCACACAAAGTTTTAGTATTTGCAAAGTGTAAGATATCTACATTCGACAGTAGAGTTAGAAGTTTATTGGAATCTTCTTTTTATGACTGTATCAAATGCAACGCAATTGCATTTAATTCGGCCATTTGATAATAGTTATATCTTTCTTTTATCTTTTAATCTACTCAGTAAATCTAGTAAAGAGTATCTGCCATTTATACAACTATATTCGTACTAACTATCATTCGCATCTCCTCTATAATAAAATTATATATATATATATATATATATTTATATATATATATATATATATATGCATATATACATATATTTATATATATATATCTATATATACATATATATATATGCATATATACATATATGTATGTATTTACACACCAAATAATAATATATATATATAATATATATATATATATAATATATATATATATATATATATATATATATATAGTGTATATATATTATTATATATTATGACAGGAAATATTATATATATATACATACACATATATATATATACATACATATATATATATATGTATGTATTATATATATGTATATATATATATATATATTATATATATATATAATGTTAATATATGTATACATATATATAAATATATATATATATATAATATATATATTATATATTATATATATATATATATATATTTATATATATATATATATATGCGTAAAAATCACAGGAAAACGTGATGCTCAGATGCAGAAGAACCACAGGGAAAATGAAAATACAGAATATACACTTAAGTCCTGACTAGTTTCGTGATACTTCCTCAGAGGACTGATTTATTGAGAGAGGTTTCTTACAATTTATAGGGAAAGCAAAAGTACGAACATACATATAGAGATTTAGAGAACAATGACACTCCCTAACCCGCTACCTGGGCTTGACTCAGGTGTTGAGTAGGAGGAGTCCGCAAGCTCGTTAGACACCTGCTAAAAAGGGTCCATTTCTAGTGGCGGGTATATTCTTGTTTTCTTCTTATTTTACTTTCAGTACAGTTATTTATATGTCAATGCGGTAGCCTTATCTATATAAATACATAAGCAAAACATACACAAACATACAAATATAAATATACATATATATATATATATATATATAATATACACCACATATACATATATATATATATACATATGTATATATATTATATATATATATATATATACATACATACATATACACATATATATACAATACATACAGATACAAATACATATACATATACATAAATACATACACATACACAATACATATACATACACATACATATATACATATATATACACATACATATATACATATATACACATATACACATACATACATATGCATATATACATTTATATGTATACAACATTAAATATCCTCAATCCTTTAGTTGGCACCATCTCATATTCAAATATAAAAAATAATGTAGACTTGATTAACAAACTGAATGAAGTACAGATCAACAGTACCTGTAGGCTTGTCAGTTTTGATGTAGTCTCACTATTCACAAAAGTACCTATTGATGACATGTTGGAATTTTTATCTGAAACATTAGATAATAGACAATTGAATCTACCATTCTCCAAACACACTTTAATAGAATTAATTAAATTATGTATAAAAAGATTGTAAATTTGAATTCAATGGGAGATTTTTATGCACAAACTTTTGGTATGGCTATGGGAAACCCTTTATCCCCAGTATTGAGCAATCTATATATGGAATTTTTTGAAAGCAGAATCGTAAATAACATCATACCTAATAATGTAAAATGGTTTCGATATATTGACGACATAATATGTGTGTGGCCAGGAAATGAAAATTTAGATAACTTTTTTCTTAGATTGAATAGTTTGGTACCATCAATAAATTTCACTATGGAGCTGGAGAATAATTGTACCCTACCTTTTTTGGACTGTCGCATACATAGATGTAATAATAGTCTCAAGTTCAGTGTATACAGAAAGCCAACGAATATCTCGGCATATGTCCATTATTACTCAAACCAAGGCAACAAAGTTAAAGAAATCTGTATTTACTTCTATGTTTTTAAGAGCATTCCGAGTCTGCAGCCCTGAATATATTGATGACGAAATAAATGGTATTAGAGCAATAGGTAAAAAACTAAAGTATCCTGAAATTGTGTTAGATGATGCCCCTAAGAACAGCAAAAAAGACTTTTTTTCGGTAATGATAACAGAAAAAACTATAACACACACAAAATTTACTTGTACTACCCTTATTGTGATTCATTTAAAGAAATTCCCCAACTGTTAAAAAAACTTCAATGTAAATGTAGCATTTAAGAGTAAAAATACAATAAAAACAGCCTTAATAAAGAATTCTCCTGACATTACCAAGGGATGTGTATATCGTATTCCATGCCAATGCTTGTGAAAAATACTATATTGGTCAAACTGGTAAAGCCCTAGAAAAGAGAATTGAACAACATAAGAAAAGTGTCAGGTATGCTCAAGATAATAATGCACTCTTTGCCCACGTTAGAGATAAAAATCACCCTATTAATTTGGTCAGGTTGCAAAGAAATTGGTTCATTCAAATAACTTAGTAGAAAGAAACATCATAGAGTCCAGTTTCATAAAAGAAACCTTTGAAAAACAACTTGAATATTGGTCCATGGAATGTATAAACTCGACGCTTTTATATGTAAAGAGATTTGTAAGCTATATAAAAAAAAACATTAACCACTTAATGTAGAATTGAATGTATTGTGAATAATTAACGTCGGTGTGAAATTAATATTTAGACCTAAGCTACCATTCATTAAAGGAAACAATTATTTTATATAGTATGCATAAGTATATTGGCACTATATAGTGTTATGCTAGATATAAGTATTGATATATACATGATTATATGTTTATGATATTAATGTTGTATACATATTAATGTATATATATGCATATGTATGTATGTTGTATATGTGTATATATGGTATATATGTATGTGTATATATATGTATATATGTATGTGTATGTATATGTATAGTGTATGTGTATGTATTTATGTATATGTATATGTATTTGTATCTGTATGTAATGTATATTATTATATAATGTATGTATGTATGTACTGTATATACTATATATATGTATATATATGTATATATATGTATATTGTGTATATAATATATGTATATATATTTGTATGTTTGTGTATGTTTTGCTTATGTATTTATATAGATAAGGCTACCGGCATTGACATATAAATAACTGTACTGAAAGTAAAATAAGAAGAAAACAAGAATATACCCGCCACTTAGAAATGACCCTTTTTAGCAGGTGTCTAACGAGCTTGCGGACTCCTCCTACTCAACACCTGAGTCAAGGCCCAGGTAGCGGGTAAGGGAGTGTCATTGTTCTCTAAATCTCTATATGTATGTTCGTACTTTTGCTTTGCCTATAAATTGTAAGAAACCTCTCTCAATAAATCAGTCCTCTGAGGAAGTATCACGAAACTAGTCAGGACTTGAGTGTATATTCCGTATTTTCATTTTCCCTGTGGTTCTTCTGCATATATATATTATATATATATATATATTATATATAAATACTTATATATAATATATATATATATATATTCCTGTCATCCTCGGGGGAGTGAATAAGTAGTCATACCCTGGTGACAGGGTGTACCCGGGGGTTACACTCTAAAAACCACACCCTAACAAATTGCCGACTGAGCAGGTTATAGTTAGGAATAGGGGAGTGGTGGGAAGGGTTGAATCTGTGTTGTGCGCGCGCATGTGCGTGTGCGTTTGTGTGGTGTGCTTGTGTGTGCATATCGACCAAAATATGTAAACGTCATTTATGTGAGCTCGGATACACTTGTGATAAAAGAATCCTAAGAAATTAAATTGCATTATAGAATACAAGTAAGAATATGCTTGAATTCGACACGCAAGGATAGTAGAGTCATTTATTAAATTGGGGGACCATTTTGATAAAGCCAATCGGAGAGTCTTCTC
>NC_090729.1:176141933-176144433 GCF_036898095.1 Palaemon carinicauda | reverse complement strand
TATAACTATCATTGAACGGGTTTAACACCCGTTCAAATAATTCTGACATCATGTATTGGATTAGATAAGATAATTTAAAATGATTCCACTGCCACAAGTCTGAATTAAATAAGATTAATTAAACTAGAATATCATATCGTGAAGTCATAACGTTTTTTAAAAACATTTACATATCATTACATTTCCCTTTTAGTTTGATCCTAAAAGCTCCTGAAGTGATCAAGTATCAGACAAAGTCATTAGAATTCCGAAGCAGGACTGGCGTCGTGTTTCGCTAAATTACAAAATCATCTGCTTCATGGTATTCTAAGAACGCTCCCGAGAATTCTCATTAGAACGGTATTCGATGACTACATTCGCTAGCATCAAATACATTCAACGTGTTGTTATATAGAATCTCCCAAAGTCACTCGGGTACACTCGAGCTTAACATTTGTTAAATCTAAGCAGCTCTTCTAGGAGAAGGACACACCAAAATAAAAACCATTGTTCTCTAGTCTTGGGTAGTGCCATAGCCTCTGTACCATGGTCTTCCACTGTCTTGGGTTGGAGTTCTCTTGCTTGAGGGTACACTCGGGCACACTGTTCTATCTAGTTTCTCTTCCTCTTGTTTTGTTAAAGTTTTTATAGTTTTTTATAGGAAATATTTATTCTATTGTTTTTGCTATACTTAAAATATTTTATTTTTCTTTATTTCCTTTCCTCACTGGGCTATTTTCCCTTTTGGGTCCCCTGGGCTTATAGCATTCTACTTTTCTAACTAGGGTTGTAGCTTAGCATTTGATAATAATAATAAATAATAATAATAATAATAAAAACGAACTATAGAGATCTGGTGCAAGCTGTAGTCGTTTCTCAAATACCTTAATTTATGGTTGGTTAAAAGTTCCCAAAGTTTATGATTTCATTGTCAAGTGTTTATGTAGGAAAAAAACCTATATTATTAAACTTTTGTAATGTAAGTAAAGGGAAACATAAACTTAGTTACCATTCATGAATAGTAGAATAAGGTAGAGAAATAAGTCATAAATTATTTCTAATCCGCTTGTTTTATTGAAGGTTTTATAGTTTATATAAGAATATTTATATTACTGTTGTTATTGTTGTTAGAACATTTTATTTTTCCTTGTTTCCTCTCCTCACTGGTCTATTTTCCCCTGTTGGAACCCCTGGGCTTAAAGCATCGTACTTCTCCAACAAGGTTTGTAGCTTACCAAGTAATAATAATGATAATAGTAATATACTTTTCTGAAAATTCATTTATATAATGTATTTAATGTATGATTTCATGATAACATAGTCGTGAAAAAAAAACCTATCAGAAATTGATATAATCATGAATACATTTTATATTTTCGAAAGTGATTCCAATCCTTGAAGGTGAAGATGAACTCGAATGAAAAATAAGAAAACAGATGTGTCTCCTACATGAATCATTCATTCTCAAACTCCAACATAAATAATTTATTCTCAAATTCCCGCATAAATCATGTATTCTCAAACTCCAACATAAATTATTTATTCTCAAATTCCTACATAAATCATGTATTCTCAAACTCTAACATAAATTATTCATTCTCAAACTCCTACATAAACCATTTATTCTCAAACCCCAACATAAATAATTTATTCTCAAATTCCCACATGAATCATTCATTCTCAAACTCCAACATAAATAATTTATTCTCAAATTCCTACATAGATCATGTATTCTCAAATTCCAACATAAATTATTCTTTCTCAAACTTCTACATAAAACATTTATTCTCAAACTCCAACATAAATTATTTATTCTCAAATTCCTACATATATCATGTATTCTCAAAATACAACATGAATTATTTATTCTCAACTTCCTACATAAATCATGTATTCTCAAACTCCAACATAAATTATTCATTCTCAAACTCCTACATAAACCATTTATTCTCAAACTCCAACATAAGTTATTTATTCTCAAATTCTTACATATATCATGTATTCTCAAAATCCAACATAAATTATTTATTCTCAACTTCCTACATAAATCATGTATTCTCAAACTCCAACATAAATTATTCATTCTCAAACTCCTACATAAACCATTTATTCTCAAACTCCAACATAAGTTATTTATTCTCAAATTCCTACATATATCATGTATTCTCAAACTCCAACATAATTTAATCATTCTCAAATTCTTACATAAATCATTTATTCTCAAACTCCAACATAAATCATTTATTCTCAAACTCCTAAATAAATGATTTTATTCTCAAACTCCAACATAAATAATTTATTCTCAAACTCCAACATAAATCATTCATTCTCAAACTCCAACATAAATAATTTATTCTCAAACACTCTTACATATGTATATGTCATTTATTCTCAAACACTCATACATAAATCATTCATTCTCAAACTCCTTGCTTCACACACTGTTGCATTCATTCGCCACCCACTCGCTTGAAAAGATTTACGAGATATTCGTTGACATTTTGTTGCAAGAACTCGCTCG
>NC_090729.1:176129433-176134433 GCF_036898095.1 Palaemon carinicauda | reverse complement strand
GCTGGAGTTGAACTGGGGATGTTTGGCAGAAGAGAGTTCTCCCAGAAGTATTTATGGCTGGCGTTGATGTTTAACAGAGGAGAGTTCTCCTAGAAGTATTTATGGCTGGCGTTGAACTGGGGATGTTTAGCAGAGGAGAGTTCTCCCCGAAGTAATTATGGCTGGCGTTGATGTTTAACAGAGGAGAATTCTCCCAGAAGTATTTATGGCTGGCGTTGAACTGGGGATATTTAGCAGGGAGAGTTCTCCTAGAAGTATTTATGGCCAGCGTTAATGTTAAGCAGAGGAGAGTTCTCTCAGAAGTATTTATGGCTGGCGTTGATATTTAGCAGAGGAGAGTTCTCCTAGATGTATTTATGGCTAGTGTTGCACTGGGGATGTTTTGCAGGGGAGAGTTCTCCCAGAAGTATTTATGGCTGGCGTTGATGTTTAGCAGAGGAGAGTTCTCTCAGAAGTATTTATGGCTAGCGTAGAACTGGTGATGTTTTTGCAAAGGAGAGTTCTCCCAGAAGTATTTATGGCTGGCATTGATATTTAGCAGAGAAGAGTTCTCTCAAAAAGTATTTATGGCTGGCGTTGATATTTAGCAGAGGAGAGTTCTCCCAGAAGTATTTATGGCTGGCGTTGAACTAGGGATGTTTTGCAGGGGAGAGTTCTCCCAGAATTATTTATGGCGGGCATTGCTATTTATCAGAGGAGAGTTCTCCCCAGAAGTATTTATGGCTGGCGTTGATGTTTAGCAGAGGAGAGTTCTCCCAGAAGTATTTACGGCTGGTGTTGAACTGGGATGTTTTGTAGGGGAGAATTCTCCCAGAAGTATTTATGGCTGTGGTTGATATTTACTAGAGGAGAGTTCTCCCAGTAGTATTTATGGCTGGTGTTGATGTTTAGCAGAGGAGAGTTCTCCCAGAAGTATTTATGGCTGGCGTTGAACTAGGGATGTTTTGCAGAGGAGAGTTCTCCGAGGACTCAAAGTGGGTGTATGGTCAGGGGGCACTGCCAATCATTTTTGCGAAAGGATACATTTTTGTCTAGTAAGGGATCTCGGAAAGGCTTGCAAAGACCATCCAGATATATGGAATCGGAGACACCACTTCGAAATATTGGTACTTGAAGACATTGTCGATCTTTTTCAGGCTCAGTGTACGGTGGCAAAAGTATATTTCTTAGAGTAGGGGTTCTCAACCTTTTTAATTTTATGTACCCCTTGAAGTCTCTCAGTATTGATCATGTACCATTTAACTACAATGCAGCATTCAGGAAGGGTAAAAAGAAAAAACATTGTTTTATTGTCTTAGTCTTAGTTTATTAAATTTAGGACTGTTACATGTGTGTAGCAGACAACATTTTCAATTAGTGTATGTCACTGTGAGGTAGTGTTGATAGAAACCAGTACTTCACAGCGAAATACATGTGACTGGGTGCTAGCATGAAATGCATATACTAAAACAGAACTATATCATATATAGTTTTCGATCATTGTGTTAGTGAACTAGAACCGCTTGCAGATAGTTACAACTTGTAAATCGTAACATGTAGTGTGTGTGAATAGCATATGAAAATAATAAAGAAAAAACTAAATCAGTCACATTCATCCCACTACATTTTATGCTGATACATGTATAATACGTAACAAAAGTTGTTGAAAATTGATTTGTACCCTTGTATATATATTATATATATATAGTATATATATATATATATTATATATATATGTATATATATATACTGTATATATATATATATATATTTATATATATATATACCTGAATATATATATATACTATATATATATATATATATTATATATATATGTACATATAAACATAGCACACACACACAAACACACACACACACACACACACAACACACATATATAATATATATATATATATATAATATATATATATATATATATACACATTGAAGAAGTTGCTGCTATAAGGGTCAATAGCTCGTAAAACAACAACAATAACGTCAACAACAACTACAACAACAACAACAACAACAATAATAATAATAATAATAATATAAATAATAAATAATAATAATGATAATAATAATAATAATATAGCATTGACGGATAAACTATAAATGAGAAATGGAATTTAAAACAAATATATTCAGACCATTAACAACGTTAAATAAGTGTCATAATATAGACAATGAAATGAGAATAATGCTAACCTGTTAAACTTAAGGAAGAGGTGAAACAATTATATTAGAATATGAGACCCCCAACGAAGGTGTGACGCTGGGGGCTTAATTCATCATGCAACGAAGAATGTGATCTTAATAAAACAAGAAATTCAAGGAAAATTGAAGGGGATCAGGTGGAAGAACGAATGAGGGAGAAATAAGGAAAGACAGGAATGGAGGGAGTAGAAAGTAAGAGAGTTTAAAGGTTTAAAAGGTTTAAAGGCAGAGGCAAGGGACAGTGGCATTGCCCTAGCAGGCAGGACAATGCCGTAGAAACTGACCATATATACATCTGATCAGCGCCCCAAGCCCCCTCTCCACCCAAGCTAGGACCAAGGAGGGCCAGGCAATGGTTGCTGTTGACTCAGCAGATAGACCTATAGGCTCCACCAAACTCACCATCCTTATCTCACAAGGATGGTGAGGTTGCAGCAGTCAAAGAACTAACGTGTTTGAGCGGGACTCGAACCCTAGTCTGGCGTTCACCAGTCAGGGGACGTTACCACATCGGCAACCGCAAAGGGAAAAGGAAAAGGGAGAGAAACATTAAGATAAGGAGGAACTGACAGGAGCTGGTGGTAGATAAAAAGGAGCACTAAAGGATAATCGAAGAAGTAGAAGTGGTAAGGGTGGCCATAATGATGAGAAAAGGAGAAAAATAGGAATATAGATAATTTAACCAAGAAAAAAGGGGATAAGAAGGTATTGCGTAGGTGGATACCAAGTAGAAATATTAAAAGGCAAAAGAAATAAAGAAGACAAGGATATGAAATGAAAAAAATATGAAAAAAAGAACAGAGTAGGAATCAAAGTAGACTTATGCCCATTCATGCCCTGGAAACTTTAGAAGAGGAATAGAAAAGAGAAAAGAAGAGAGAGAGAAAGATGAACAGAGACGAAGAAGAATAGGTAAAATGAAAGATGGTATAAGAAGAGATATACAGTTAATGGAATAGACTTTATCATGGAAAAGAAAAAGGAAAAAAACAGACTATGAATAAATTAAGGAACGACGAGAAAAATCAAGGCCATGAAAACCCTGTGATAAAAAAAGCAAGAGAAGATAATAACCCAAAATGTCGCATGCTGGACGTCCCATTGACCGATTTCCCACACTGTCATTTCCATTTAGCCACGCTAAGAGACCCACGGAATATGTCCGACAGACCGCAAAACGTGTCTTTTACCGAAGCTTACGACATTGATTAGGGGACACACCATTGGCACTTAATGATGGTGTCTCCTCCTGACGAAGACTATTCTTATCTTTTTTTTTTTTTTTTTTTTTTTATTTTTTTTTCCATACAACTGTTATCGAGAAAGAACGGACGTCGTATAGGGGAATTGTTATATTTGAAAAGGTGAATACTGACGTTAATGTACATTGTAGGTGGTACAGATTTGTTTTTTGCTCGATTATATGTATGTATATATATATATATATATATATATATATATATATACATGTATATATATATATATGTATACATACATATATATATATATATATATATATATGTATATATATACACACATATATATATATATATATATATGTATATATACATACATATATATATATATATATATATATATATATATATATATATATATATATATATATATATATACGCAAGCTAAACTTTTCTACATCATTACATCTAAAAGAATAACATGCATTGGTGATATATATATATATATATATATATATATATATACATATATACATATATATAATATATATATATATATATATATGTATGTATATATACATACATACACATACATATATATATATATATATATATATATATATATATATATATATATATATATATACTTAGACCAACATAAGCAACAGTGGCACAGAATAGCTTGCGATAGAAGTCCAAACAAAGGACTTTTGAAGGCTGAAATGATGATGACATATATATATATATATATATATATATATATATATATATATATATATATATAGTTTTATATATATATATATATATATATATATATATATATATATATATATATATATATATCATACATAACATACATATATATGTGTGCATGTATAGGCTATATGCAGTTTATCAGTAAGTTCATTTTTTTCTTTAACTACAACATGACCATATCCAGTTCCCTTTTCTGTAAATGCCAGTCCAGTGAACTTCTGTTTTTTTTTTTCACCAAAAGAGGAGAATATCTTTTATACAAAGGCATGAGATTAAAGCCCAAGGCCCTAAAGATTAAAGTTACATACAAGACACAGGTTATTGATTAAAGGGGGGTCCATATTGCCAATAGCCCTTTTACAAGCAATTCGAGACAGTAATTTTAGTTTCTGAAATCTATAGAATGTTATTTGTTCATAAAAGCTTATTTTGTTTGTTAGTTGTTTAGAAAATTATGAATATCTCTAAGGTATAGAGATAATCAATCAATTATGAAAAAAAATTGACAATTTGTTATGAGAGATGACTGAATTTCGAAAATTAAACAAGAACTTCTTATGGTTCCATTTTGAGTGTTTCAAAATTATATATTCGTTCAATTAGACAGTGTAAAATGAGAAAATGTATACCCTTCAGTTCAATTATAATCATTATACACAAATTTTATATAACGGTAATTTTTTTTGCAGATTTACATATAATACCCCCCCCAAAAAAAAAAAAAAAATAGAAAAAAAATAAAAGAGAGAACAATAACAAAAGAAACTGAAAAAAAAAACGACAGTTCAGGAATGAAAAATTCTCAAGTAGGAAAATTAACGCAAAGTTCTATATTGATTTTCCATCACAACG
>NC_090729.1:176097190-176128933 GCF_036898095.1 Palaemon carinicauda | reverse complement strand
ACGCTTTAAGCAGTATGCGTGTGTTAGAGAGAGAGAGAGAGAGAGAGAGAGAGAGAGAGAGAGAGAGAGAGAGAGAGAGAGAGAGAGAGAGCGTCTATTATTAATAGCCATATCAGAAATAACTTAGAAACTGATTTCCACGTTTTTGGTGGTATGCATGTGTGTAGGAGAGAGAGAGAGAGAGAGAGAGAGACGAGAGAGAGAGAGAGAGAGAGAGAGGGAGAGCGTCTATTATTAATAGCCATATCAGAAATAACTTAGAAACTGATTTCCACGTTTTTGGTGGTATGCATGTGCGTAAGAGAAAATGAGAGAGAGAGAGAGAAAGCAATTTTCATTATTATTGGTCATTTTAAAGATAACTTAGAAGCTGATTTATAAGTATTTAGTAGTATGCATGTTTGTGTAGTATGAGAGAGAGAGAGAGAGAGAGAGAGAGAGAGAGATCAGTTTAGTCATCGAGATCCAAACCGTAATAGATAACATCTAAGGATAATAACAAGTCATGCAAACAATGCACAGAATGAAAACTATGATGCGGATGTTAGATCTCTAAAGAAAGTTTGCTTAAATGATGGGTCCAGTTGAAATGTTGCACATGCATGTGATGCATAATAAGGAGGTAATTTTCTTTCCCCGAAGCAAAAGAGACATGAAATTCCCAAGCACGACATGGGACCATCAATATGAAGATCATTAGTGGTCTCAAAGAGAAGAAAATGGATTTAAACTCTTCCTTCTTGGTCTATTTTAGATATTTTTTCCCTGTGACTTTCCTGCAGCCGCCCGTTGAGGTACCACCGCGAGAGAGTCATTAGGTCCTTTCCTTATTTCCTTTCCTCACTGGGCTATTTTTCCCTGTTGGCGCCCTTGGGCTTATAGCATCTTGATTTCGAATTAGGGTTGTAGCTTGGCTAATAATAATAATAATAATAATAATAATACATTGGCTCCCTATCTGTTGCTGCTCATTTTTCCTTTGCCTACACATACACTGAATAGTCTGACCTATTCTTTCCATATACTGCTCTTTCCTCATGCGCCTGCCAACACTGAGAATAACCGAACAATTCTTCTCCTTTTAAGGGGTTAACAACTGCAATTTAATTGTTCAGTGGCTATTTTCCACTTAGCAAGGGCGAAGAGACTTTACCAATGGTAAGCAGCTCTTCTAGAAGAAGAACACTCCAAACTCAAACCATTATTCTCTGTATTGGGTAAAACCATAGCCTATGTACCATAGTATTGCACTGTCTTGGGTTAGAGTTCTCTTGCTGGAGCTAAACTATTCGATCATTTTCCTTATTTCCTTTCCTAAATATTCTGTTACGGATAATATATTCCTGCTTATCGAACTAGGGTTGTGGCTCAGCTAATAATAATAATAATAATAATAATAATAATAATAATAATAATAATAATAATAATAATACACGAAAATTACCATCAATTAAAGGACCTAAAAGATAAACTATACATTTCATTAATCTGAAGGTTAAGGTTCATTATCCATCTGACATTAGGGGTTATATATAGGCGATCAATTTGTCAATAACACCATCAGAGGAATTCAACCTTCTGGGTGATTACAAGTAGGATTCAATTTAATCCATCTTAACAGGATTTGATTCTGATTGCAAGTCTCCTCTATGATCATCCAATCAACTCAGAAATGAAGTAGAAAATATGAATATGGTTAACTACAGAGAGAGAGAGAGAGAGAGAGAGAGAGAGAGAGAGAGAGAGAGAGAGAGAGAGAGAGAACAATTTCTATTATTAATGGCCACATTAGAGATAACTTTGAAGCAAATTTCTGTTTTTGGTAATATGAAGGTGACAGAGAGAGAGAGAGAGAGAGAGAGAGAGAGAGAGAGAGAGAGAGAGAGAGAGAGAGAGAGAGAGAGAGAGAGAAAAAAAAAACAATTTCCATTATTAATGGCCATATTAGAGATAACTTTGAAGCAAATTTCTATGTTTTTGGTAATATGAAGGCGAGAGAGAGAGAGAGAGAGAGAGAGAGAGAGAGAGAGAGAGAGAGAGAGAGAGAGAGAGTTACAAGGATTTTAGATGTCTCAAATACTTTTTAGTCCAACCGTGGAGACTCCATTTACTCTTGGGTAGAGCGAATTAGTTTGTTTTAGAGAGTTTCACAATTTTGTCCAACTTGTGCTTGAATTGTTTTACCTTGTTACTGTTCACTACATTAGAGAGAGAGAGAGAGAGAGAGAGAGAGAGGAGAGGGAGAGAGAGAGAAGAGAGAGATAGAGAGAGAGAGAGAGAGAGCAAATAAACAAAATACATGACTGTAATTTTGTTACTGATTACAACTATTATATTTCGTGTGTTGCCAATTTTTCGATGCCAATTTTTTCTTATTGTTTGTAAATAAACTTCATTTCGATCATAATGTACTGATAAATTAATGAACTTAGAAAACGCATAAAATTCAATATGGGTAAAAGTTTTGATTTAAAAAGTATTTCAAAATTTCTAAAGCTATATAAATAGAATAATAATGTTGAATCCTTTATCATCTATATCATTATTGGTAATATTTTCATCTTAAACCTTCCAAATGTTATAATTCTTAATTTCGATACTATTTCCCCGTTGCATTTAAAACAGTCACCTTAGATGTCAGGACTGATAATCAATCAATCAATCAATCTCTACGTCACGTGTTTCATAAACGCTCGTTCGCTGTAACGGTTTGGATTATTATCTTATCACTAGCTCTTCACTACACTGTTAATAAACCAACCTATATAAACTTGATAGTTCATGCCTAATGTTGTTTGAATTTTTATGACGTTCTTGCTCCCAAGTCATAGTGCAGTATTAAAGTTTAATGTCTGTATTAATAAAGTTTAGTTGCATTCCCTTCGCCTCTCAGTTATCACCTAATTGGGGCCTCGTACAGATTAATAGATATTGATAGACAACCAATTAACTATTAGATGTTACGCTATAATCAACATTAATCCCCAATAATTGCATTTTTGTGGCTTCTTAAAGGCCGCTCATGAACGGCAGACGCAAGGGACAGTGACATTGCCCTATCAAGCGGGACAATGCCTTAGAGACTGATCATATATACATATGATCAGCGCCCATGGCCCCTCTCCATCCAAGCTACGAACAAGGAGGGCCTGACAATGGCTGCAGATGACTCAACAGATATAACTATTGGCTCCCCCATCCCCAGCCCCCATCCTTAGCTCACAAAGATAGTGAGGTCGCACACTGTTAAAAATTTGCATAAAAACAGTAAAAGTCTGGCAACATTTATTCCAGGATTTTTATAGTTTTTACGTAAAAGAGTGATACTACGGTCACCAACCCGTAAAACATAGTAACAAAGTAAGGTAAAATTACAGTCGCCTGTATTTTACTGAAATACGGTTGAGAACAGTATATTTTTACAAAGAATTTCCGATAAAAAATACGGTTTTTTTCTAACTGCAAAGAAACTATCGAGTTTGAACGGGACTCGAACTCCAGTCTGGCGTTCACCAGTCGGGGACGTTACCACATCGGCCACCACAACCCTAAATAGAATTTATTTAATACAACGTCTGAACTACATTGAAAACTCCAACGTCTCTTTCAGAAACGGGTGCAAACACGGGAGACCAAAATACAAGCAACCTCTCTCTTTCATTTCAATCAATCATAATTTCAAGCGTTCCTTCTTGCGTGCCAATTACTCTTCGCTTCAACAGCACGCAACGCACATCTGGCATTCTTATTAGCAGTAGTTTTTTCTGTTGTTAATGAAACGTCGTTTTCTATTGGTAATAAGACGCGGCGTTCGGTTGGTAATAAGACGTCGTCTTCTATTGCAACCAATGAGTGAAGGCGACAGTCATTTGTTTTTTACCACTCCTTCCCGGGTTTTACCGTCGACCCAAGTGAATTCAGACCTTCGTCCAACTTCCTAGGTTTCAATAATCATTCATTTGAAAAGGAAATATTTTCTTTCCAGTTCTGAGAACAAGCACGGAAAGGGAGAAATATTTTCAGCATGTTTATAATGTTCCAATTTTGCCTTTGGAAATACTTGCATACACTAAATGGTCAATACGTGTTTTATATATGGAAGGAGATGTAAATAAAGAAAGATAATAGGAATATAAATTGCAAAAGCAAATATACAAATGGATACTGGCGGAAAATTATGAGCTCCTAACTCGATGAAGTAAGAATTGATTTTTTTAACGTTCGTAGTTGAGTAGAGGTGTAACGGAATATTTCATCTGAGGATTATATCATTTTGAGTTTGAGAATTCTTGTGGAAGTGATTGAAATTGTGGTGATTAAGATCTTGACGAATGAAAACACACCAGGAATTGATCGGACTGTGCAGGAGATTCCAAGGTGAAATAAGAAACTTCATTCAAGAGGCTGACCACAGTGTGTAAGGTATGTCTGATAGAGGGAAAGCTTACAAAGAATAGACGAGAAATAACAATTCTGCTGTCAGGTTTTATGATAGAAATGACTGCAAGAAGTGCATAATGATAACGTTACTTAACATGCAAGAACATATGAATGGTAGAATTTTTACTGAGAAAGCAAGACAGCAATGAGATTTGGGATAAGGGGAGTAGTATGTGTTTAGCCACGGATTGAAGAAATTCAAATTCAGGTGTTTACTATGAGAGAGCTATACGTATGTATGTATGCGAAAATATATAAAAGGCAATCGAAGGCATATAAAACAACTAATGCTGGAATTTATAGGGGTACAATGTGGAGGGCATTGAAAATGTATTACATAGATCAGAGTTTCGCAACCTCCTTTTGCTTACGGACTTCTTATAACATTAATTTCCCATTTAGCCTTCCCCATAGCAGATGTTAGTTTGAAAAAAAAAAAAAAAAAAAAAAATTATCTGCACTCTCTATTACTCTCAGCTTTACCACATAAAGACAAAATGTTTTATCAGCTAACAAGGACGGTAATGGTCATGACTATAGTAACTTTCTGTTCCAAATTCATCATGATTTTCATTGTTTACATAGAAATGTTAAGGATTAATAAGTGCTATTAGATGTAACAGTTGTCATCAGAATTTTTAGGCTAGTATAATTTCATAGTAGATAAAAGTGTTAAAATCATGAAAAGTCTATTGCATTATATTGCATGTTAACAAAATACATTCTTAAAATTAACACATTTTAAGCGTTTTTCGTAACTGACCGTAAATTGCAAGTGTATGTAATGACAAGCAAAGATCAACTTACTTCAAAATACCAAGGTAAGTAACCTTGGTAAAGAATTCCTATATGAGACAAAAAATGGGTAAAAATTGTGTTTGCCCTATTTTAATCTCATGTGAGCTGTTAAAACACTGTAACTGAAATGTTCTTGTAATATAATGCCATGATCGATTATATTTCACATTAAATAGACATGCTGTCCATCCTAGAGTACTTTTGTCTTAACTTAGCAAATGTTCAAAATGCTCAATGTTCACAGAACGATGATAATCTTATAGTTTGATCAAAATGGCCAGTATAAGGAAGTCCTTTGCATTGCATTACAAAGTATCAATCCATAACTGATTGAGTTTTCTAAGGAAACACGTAAAGACATCTCTGAAATATATGATTATGAATCTATCTTGTCACTGTTTATTAGATTGCTTTTCAAAAAAATCTCACACGCAATATATAGCATATAGAACAGGACATGTTCATTAACCAAGTTCTCCACCAATCAAAAATGACGCAATGTTTTCCCAAATGATGAAACACTAAAGAACAACACCTTCACCCTTTGATATCTGTTGTCTTCTGCACGCATCTATAAAGTCTGTGATCAAAATCTTCTCAGTATTCTTAATCGAGTTGTTGGAAAAGAGGCACGGCTTTTTTAAATAAGTACTTTATCTTCTGTATCACTTTCAGTTGCACAAGCCATTATATGTTCAAATGAAATATTGTTTTCCATGAAATGTCCCAACTATTTCTACTATTTTTCTTCAAATTTGGTGTCTCCCGCCTGCTTTTGATATAGAACAACCTACTTACTAGATTGTAGTTGACTATCATCTACATCAGAGAGACTTCACCATCGAGTAGGTTATATTTATCGTTAATTGCAATTAAGCAACCTGATGATAATCCACATCGCCTGCTATCTCTGATATGCGCCTCGAAATTGAGGAGCTTCTTAAAGGGATGACCTCACTAATATAAAATGAACTCTGAATCATGAATTTAATTGCGGTCAATGGAGACATACGCCATTATCATGTAGCCCAAGAGTCTTTGCAATGAAACGAGGAATCTCAATATGTAAAACTGTGAGCCAGAGACACCATAGAATTCGTCTAATATATTCTTTATTCACCTAACTACATTTAGAATCTTGATAGGAATACCAAACCTCATAGATAGTCAATGAAAGAGAAAGGTAAATAGCGTGATCTGGATGCTTTTAAAGCTTCCATAACGTCCTTAGCACTTATGATAAGTGAGAAGGAAAATTATCGATATGTGAAGAAAAGTAGATATCGTAGACTACAGTCAAAATTGTCGGTTAGCATATCTTTTGCTTTCCAAATAGTGAAAATAAAAGAGAGAGAGAGAGAGAGAGAGAGAGAGAGAGAGAGAGAGAGAGAGAGAGAGAGAGAGAGAGAGAGAGAGAGAGAGAGAGAGAATTACAAGGATTTTGGATGTCTTAAAAGACGTTTTAGTCCAACCGCGGAGACTCTATTTACTCTTGGGTAGAGCGAATTAGTTTGTTTAGAGAGTTTTACAATTTTGTCTAACTTTTTCTTGAATTCTTTTACCTTGTTAATGTTCACTACATTACAGAGAGAGAGAGAGAGAGAGAGAGAGAGAGAGAGAGAGAGAGAGAGAGAGAGAGAGAGAGGGAGAGAGAGAGAATCTAAGGGAGTGGATGTTTCCATAAAATATAAACTTTTGTCATTAATATTATAGGCTGAAAAGTATGTATGCTTTGGGTTTATTCAAATTACAATTCTAGCACTGAAATGTACGCGTGTACGAAGCTGAATAACACCATTTCCTTTTTATGTTAAGATAAATTGAAGATGTTATTAATAATATTTATTTTTCAAAGTACCGCCCGATTTCTTAGTCAGGATTGTCAACAATATGGTCTTAAGAGTAAATGAAATACTGCAATTTAAATGCTTAGTATGTAACATGGTCAACTAAAACCTCAATCATCTTTCTGTGTGCTTATTTTCTAATTTATTTGCTTGCCATTGCTTTCTTGGTTCTGATTGAAATTATTATATCGATTAATCGCAGTGGCCGGCCTGTATCCTCTTCTGACGTTCGGCAGCGCCATTTTTAGGTATTCTCAGATACACAATACCAGGAACCCTTATAGCTTCCTTGATATTGTTTAAACTATATAAAAATGTGTTGTTAAAAGTAACTGATTAACAAAAGAAAAATTCCAATTTAATTATATTTGTGCAAATTAAATATTTTAGTTTCGTTTCTAAAGTAGAATAGGATAGTGTTTTAAAGCAAATACCAACAGCCTCTTCAACTTTGCATAATTACCCCTAGATGTCCTCACTGCGGTTTCTTTTCTTTTAGTTTAAATTGTTTCTGTATACGTGTACATTATAAGGCTACCTATTCTTTGTATGTGTATCTATATATTTTATTCATAAATGCGTATATCAAAAAGACTCCTCAAGATAAAATATAGGCAAAATAGTCTATTTCTCCCGTGAATTTTACGATTCATTAACCCTAAAAGAAAATTCGACGGATAGCCGGACTATTTTTTTCAAAATTGGCGGCAGTTTCCTGTCAGGAGAGCAAACACCGATGTCACCGAAAATGATAAATTATAGAAAATTAACGATTCCTTTGGCCATAATATCTTTTTAAATGGATATAAAATTCATATGAAATAAAAATTCCCTAAAAGGAGATGTTAGATAAGCTCTAGTATATCAAAAATAATTCTAATCATCGCCACTTTAATGTTGTAATTCTGAGTCTTTCTCAGTACAGTCTCCGCCCCTAAATAGTATTGCTAAAATTGAACGAAGAATTTCCACGAATATTTATCATTTTCTTTATTTATCTTTTGCTAAAAAAGTTTTTTGTACAAATTTAAATTGAATAAAAACTATGTTCTCTTGGACTATTTAGAATAAATATTTTTATGCGATTAATTAATAAAATTTACAATAGTTTTTCACAGTCTTCTGCATCTTTTCATTTTCTTCTTTAATTAGCAATAGATGGCGTTAGAAGGCCATCATTACGTAGAAAATTAAGATAAAGGAAAATAGACCTTATTGTAAGCCACGTGGTTCTCTAATACGATTCCTTGGAAACTTTTTGAACAAGTTAATTGCCTCCTCGTCTTGTTTTCCTAAATGTTCTCTCACATGGATAAATTCTAACAATGTTATATATTTGGCTTTTAATTTTAAAAGAATAAACTCTGATGTGTTTATATATCAACATAGATTGCTAATATGACGTTTATAGTGATATTTACAGTGTTCTTTCTCTGATCAAATTGAATTAGTAAACGATGGTTACCAAACCGATAGTTTGATAAGTTTATTTTGACAAAATCTTAATTAAATCTAAATTTCCTTGAAGAATCCGTGAAAATCTATTCCATTTATATCAATTTCCATCACATAACTTTGCAATCAACTTGGAAACTTCGCTAAATTTGTCACGTGTTCCATTGCTGGAGTACTTCAAGGTATCGTAGTGTCATAAGATTCATTTTTCCTTAACATTTCTTAGCCTGCATA
Source organism: Palaemon carinicauda (assembly GCF_036898095.1). Lineage (NCBI taxonomy): Eukaryota > Metazoa > Arthropoda > Malacostraca > Decapoda > Palaemonidae > Palaemon > Palaemon carinicauda. The sequence continues at coordinate 176,120,159 of NC_090729.1, read as the reverse complement.
TGGACAACATACATTTAAATAAATTGAAATATCAAAATAAATTGTATCTTTCGTGAATTATAAGATTTCTCAGCAATATCACTTGTATTTCTACGAATTATCCTTATCACAAATTGCATGAGTCTTTGGTGGAGTTATTAAGCACAGAACAACATACGATAATGTATTGAGATAAAATACCAAACTAATTTACAATTCCTTTATTTAAAGAAACACATCAAGGAAAAATCCGTAACGAGAGAGAGAGAGAGAGAGAGAGAGAGAGAGAGAGAGAGAGAGAGAGAGAGAGTATATAGTTTTAAAGGATGATTTTTTGACCTACTTGTATTTTTTGCAAGTTATTAACACTTCATTAAACTTAAATTGGAGTTAGAACACCATAACTGTATTTCTCCAAAAAGAAGCTTAGTTTTGTGGGGTTGTTCAGATATTTTTTTTATCTTATTCCTTGAGTGAACTTTGAACTCAAATGATTTTTAATTACCATTGAGAATCTATAGTTTCGAAATCAGGATCGCTAAGCATTAAATTTCCGGCATAAATTGAGCAATTATAAAGGCAATGATTGATGAACTGGTTGATTAGTTTTTCGTATTATGGTAATACATTTTGCAACTTGACCTAATATTATGTAGAATATAATGGTTAGGATTTGATTCGTGATATATATATATATATATATATATATATATATATATATATATATATATATATATATATATCTCTCTCTCTCTCTCTCTCTCTCTCTCTCTCTCTATATATATATATATATATGTATATATATATATATATATATATATATATATATATATATATATATATATATATATATATATATTACTTTATGATGAAATTCATTTTCGTCTTCATCCCTAGGGTTATATTCATCCTCTCAAACAGTCGCTTTTATCAATTCAAGCTTAATAACTATTATCAGTTTCGACTTTGGTAAATCCTTTATTACCAGTTTTTCAATAAGATATGCTTTAGTTTTTCGAGATAATTGTAATTTTTCCATATGATAAATATTATAATGTACATACAAAAATGTAAAATATAATTTGTAAAGGAATATTTCTTTATAAAAGAAAAAATTGTTTGTTAAGAAAATGTAATAGTATTTTCATAATAAAAGATAAAAAAAAGTTTTTCGAGATAGTATTCCCTCTACTACAGTTTTCAAATACCAACGATAGGTGACGCTAGTGTGTCAGGTTTGTGTGAAAAGTAGAGCATAGGAAAATATACCTTATGTCATCCACGTGGTCGCCCGGGTCTTGTAGTCAAGCTATTCCTTAGAAATCTATTGAATAAGGTAACTACCTTCTCGACTTGTTTCATTGAATGTACATTAACATCATTTGCTCCTAACAATATCATCTTGGTGCCTCATTCCAAAAGCATAACTTCCATTATTTATATCTATCAGGACGGAATTCCAAAATGAAGTTAATTGTGTAGGTTTTTTCCTTTCTTCTGATCAGGTTTAAATTGGCAAATGGCTATTACCAAATCGATAGTTTAGATAGTTTTTATATCATAATTCAGATCAACTCTAAATTGCCATTTAGGAATCAATGAAAATCTTTTGCATTTGTATCAATTTCAATCAAATGACTTTGTAATCAACAGACAAATATTTCGCCAATTCTGTCACGTGCTTGTCTATGGCATTACTTCAAGAAGCAAATTTTTAAAAATGTTTATTTCTCTTCAACCTATCTCATCATTCATATGTATAATTTTCCTATTATCAGGATCGAAATGTTAAACTCTAATTGCACCTTTCAAAAATTTATAAGATTTCTCAGCAATAGCACTTTTCTTTCTATTAATTACTATCATCATAAAAGGCCAATACATCATCACTAATGACCATAAGGTGAATAAAATCTGTCATTTTGGGATAGACAATTTTTATCGCAATCTTGAAATGATATATTACTTATTTTATTTAATAGTCATTATGATGTTATGACAAAATATCAAAATTTCAGGAAAATTGTCGTTAGATCCCAGATATTACTCAAGACTTACAAATTATTTACGAACACAGAGATTTCTAGAGCATTCAGTGCATGGAATAGAAAAAACTTATGAAAATAGTGTTTACATATATATATATATATATATATATATATATATATATATATATATATATATATATATATATATGTGTGTGTGTATATATATATATATATATATATATATATATATATATATAAATATATATGTGTCTGTATACATATATATGTACCTATATAGTTTTATGGGAAGGGATCTTCCCTTCCTAATCATTATTTTTTTTAAGAACCAATGATAGCACTCAATTAAACTTTTATTCGAATTATAACTTAATATGTGCTTCTTAGGAAAGGCACTTAATCATTTGTGGAGCCTATAATGGTCTCTGAACTCTAATGTGATCAGGGAATCATCATTGGTTTTTATATAGCCTTATTTTCACTCCTACTAAAAAAAATGATTAGGAAATTATTAATTCCCAATGGGAATTCTATCGTTTCACAGTTAGGATCGCTAACCATGAAATTCCCTACAGAAATGTATCAACTGTAAATATAATATTTTTATGAATTGTAGTATTAGCTCTTAAATGGTAATACATTTTGCATATCGCCTAATTTTATGTAAATATAATATTTATCCTTCGGATTACGATATATGTTCTACTTGAATACAAAATCGCTTTTCGTTTTTTTCCCATCGTGGTCATATTGCTCCATAATCAAGCTGTTGCTTTTATCAATTCAAGCTGAATAACTATAATGCCATTTTCATTTAAGTAGCAAATGATATGCTTGGTTTATGATATAAATTTACAATTATTTTGTGATTTTCGAAATAATGCCAACAGATGGCACTAGTATGCTATGTTTGCTAAAAAAATCTAGGGTAAAGGAAAATAGATCTTATGTCAACCACGTGGTTGTCTGGGATCTGTAGTCAAGCGAACCCTTGAAAACCTATTGAACAGGTGAACTGCCTTCTCGACTTGTTACATTGAGTAATTTCATCAATATCTTTGCGTCTTTTCATTATGAAATTGTGATTTCCATTATTTTCATCCTTGAAGACGGATAGCTAACGTGATGTTTGATCACATAAACTTATATTCTCCTTCGGATCATACTGAATTGGTAAACGATCGTTACCAAATCGATAGTTTGAATACTTTACTTCGTCAAATTAATATTCTTATCTAGTCTTCCCCAAACCGTCTGTTGACTCTGTCAATATGTATTATTTTAGTATTAATGTTAATTTTGAAGTAATTTGATTGAAATAGTAAAGATTCTACTTCGATATGTCACGCATTCCTCTACTTCTGTACTAGGCAATCATTTGTAAAAGGTTTGTATATTAAACAATTCCATAAAGGTTTGACTTTCCTTAAATTCATAACATAACATAAAGACCCTTTTTTATTTATTTAGGTAGAAACGTTGAACATTGACTGCAACGTTTATAAATTACAAAATTCCCATTCAGTAATACGTGTTCTCCTTTCAGTGATTTATATAACTGTCTAAATCTTTGTGATAAAAGGAAACTAAATCAAATGACATATGATTTTGCTGAAATTTCTCCTTAGCCTCACGACAAAATACAACGACGTACGCTGAGACATTGATTTATTCAATCATATGTAGAAAAAAACTCCACCTGAAATAACAATTTTAAAAACATTGTAACAATTTAATTGCCAGAAGTATAACATATAAAACAATCATATTAGAATGATATGTAAATTTAAAACTAATGATGGGCGATATAAAAAGTATAATGCAAGAAATGGAAAGTTAAATTATGTAATCTCAGTTTTATTAATGAGTGTTACAAAATGCAGGAAGAAAATCCACGTATTTTAAATTTCATAAAATGCAATAGGTTTTAAGGCGAATGGAATGTAGGATTCTTAACACGCAGAAAGGGAAACAAAATTTTCAAATAAGTGAAAGCTTAAGGTAAAAGTAAAACTGATACTGAGAGAGAGAGAGAGAGAGAGAGAGAGAGAGAGAGAGAGAGAGAGAGAGAGAGAGAGAGAGAGCAAATTATAAAACTAAATACAATTAGCATTGCTTTACGGGGTGAGTTTTTGTATTTGTATTTGCAACCAACAATTACATTCCATTTTACTTCCTTTTGAGTAAGTTGGAATTCCATAGATGAGTTAATCCAGACATGTTTAAAGGTTTAAAGGCCGTCATGAATGGCAGAGGCAAGGGGCAGTGGCATTGCCCTATCAAGCAGGACAGTGGCATAGAGACTGACCATATATACATATGATAAGCACCCAAGCCCCCTCTCCACCCGAGCTAAGGCCAAGGAGGGCAAGGCAATGGCTGCTGAGAACTCAACAGATAGACCTGTAGGCTCCCCCAAACCCCACATTCTTATCTCACAAGGATGGTGAGGTTGCAGCGACCAAAAAAAACTAACGAGCTGGAGCTGGACTCGAACCCCAGTCTGGCGTTCACCAGTCAGGGACGTTACCACATCGGCCATCATTGGGTAATGAATAGTTTAATTGCAAATACGATTAACTAAAAAATGGAAATTTGTTTATTGCAATTGTGAATTCATCGTATCCAAGTTAGGACGAGCTACGTTGTAGTTTGTGACAGAAACTGAATATATGTGTTACTTAAGATAAAGTTTGTTCCATTGATGAAATATAATATAATCTAATGTGCTGAAATGCAAATGGGGTAACATAAGCCACTGTAGGAGTTCATCCATTGATGAGGGAAGATTATTAATTTTATAATCAGGTATTTTATTCCATATAGTATAAATTTAACGAAGTTAACTCCTTTTTAGTATTCATTCATGTTTTATTTTTCTTTTAAAGATAAAATGTCATATCGTTCTATCACTGCAATCGCTTCCTGTCTCTGTCTTGGCTCCATCTGGAGATCGTGATTACCTTTCTATTTTGCCGCAATTTTCATGAAAACTTTAATTTTGTCTCCAGAAATGAGAGTCTAATTCTGTTGACTCTAATAATCATTGGTGTAAAGCTCTGAAAATGTGCCTGGTTTAGATGCGTGGTCCCCTGATGATGTGGAAAATTACCAGAGCAGGTATTTCTTTAATCTCTAGATTTCATTGTTTTTTTGTTTTCAAGTCACTTTTGCATATCTTCATTTTGGCGTATTAAGGAGAAGTAAAAACTAAAGTTAGATTGTGGAGGCTCTGTCCACTTTGATACATAATCAACATTATAACATGATTCTGTAAAATGAATAGCATTTATAAAAAGACTTGAGCATCCAATTACATATAACACTCACCGGTAAACAGTAAGTTTTTACGTATTACAGCAATTGAATTGCTAGAAGTATAACATATAAAACCACCATTCCTTCAAGAGAAATTCGATTGTGAAGAATTTACCTTAGAATTAGACTTATTCTCAGACTGCATCCCATCACAATCAACTAACAAGTAGTTACTAAGTTCAAGGTAGGCACTGATGAGATTAATATATATATATATATATATATATATATATATATATATATATATATATATATATATATATATATATACAGTATATATATACATATATATATATATATATATATATATATATATATATATATATATATATATATATATATAGTGGTGTACCTCTGCATATGACTACAATCAGTTTAAAAAGAAAGCTCGTAAACCAAACAGTTTTTCCCTTAGGAAATAAAGAAAAATTACTCAATGTATTCCACACGTTCATAGATACACATACACTCATTTGTAATGGTTTCAATGCTATATAAAAAACAAATTATACCCTTTAAAAATTGAATACAAATTAATAATGCACAGAAAACAGAAATATTGACAAACTAGCTCGCATTATATCTTTGTCTGGATACGAGAGGGAAGGTAGAGGAGAAGAATGACCCTCCATGATAACTTCAGGTAAAATATCGGGAGTTCTCTCTCTCAAGCAGCGTTCACTACCATATCACTTAATATATGCTTTTTGGACACTCGTGCATATTTTTTTTCACTAAGATTTGACAAGGAACCTATCTGGAGATGATTGCTTAGTAATTTTATTTTAAAATATCATGTTTGTGCGACACCACATTGTTCGAGTTATTAAATAGATTTAGTACTCTCCCAGACGAAACTGTATGTCTTATAAAATTCTGTAGGCTTTCTGTCATTCTTACCATCTCCTCCTCCTCATTTGAAGTTTTTGTATTTTCTTCATATTGCCCCTTATTCAGCTCCAATACCATTGCTTTTTTATAAATAGTGTTTTTGGTAACTATACCTTCTCACCTTCTAACAGCCTCTCATCAATCCAGATAGACAGATACTCTCAGTGTTATGTTGCAGTTGATCCGTCAAGTTCGGCATCTGTTCTGCTTTGCCTAATGCTTCAATATCTTCTTTATTGTTCAGAACTGTAACTGTGCCAATCCTGGATATTACAGTATGGATGTGAAGGTTTACAGGTTGGCCACGCTATATTTGTTCTTCGTACCACCCATTGTCACGATGCAGTCAACTTTAAGAGCAACACAAAAGGTCTTTATGATGAACAATACAGATCATGACTCGACATAGAACATGACCTTACATCTGTACAAGGAAACAGTTCCAAAGATGCTCGTGAGAAATTATTCTTCTAGTAGTTCTGCTGGGACAGTGAAAGTTAAGCTCTAACTTTAGCTCTGACACACTAAAACAAAATGCCTTTATAAATTATATCTCCATAAATTTCTTAGTACTTTAGATATCAGGAGAGTAATTTTACTCGAAAAAGGATTTATAGATGAGACCATATCTATGATTTCTTTAGCTTGGAAACCAAGTTTTCATTTAATGAGGCCCATAATAATGTTGGTTGTAGTATTCACAACTCATATTCTTCTTCTTCCCCGTCATTATTCCTAAATTAAGGTCGATTGCCTGATGCGCCCTCTCCAATGCCTTGTATCAAAGACACCCTCTTCCACCAAACCTCTTCTCTCGCTATCATCGTTCACCTTATCTCACCATCTAATTTTCAAGACAAGATTTATATTGTTCAAGTCACTAGAGGATAAATGTCTTTTACATTTTACAAAAGAATATGTTAATTTGGATAAAAATGAGAAAATTAGTGTGAGAAATTCCTTAATGATAATTGAAGTTTAAAGTATATAAATTATAGCAATCTTGATTTATTGCATTATCAGCTAGTCTTTATGTTATGTAAATATTGATATGACTAATGTTGGTATATGCTAATGATGAATTATAAACCACATCAGGAAAACCAATATCAAAATATAAATTATATGTTTATATAAATATGTATTTAAAAAATTAACTTGTAAACTGTATATTTTGTTAATAAAAGTAAAAAAAAAAAATATCTGCCTCCCTCCTCCTAAGTCCTCCTCACTCCCCCCCCCCCCCCACCATCCATTCTCAACTCGCACCCACACCATCTCAGTCATGACACCATTATCATGTCTGCAATCTTTACTAGACCTGCCACTCTTCTCATTTCATCATTTTCCAATCTTTCAAGCAGTGAATACCCATAATACTCCTGTTCTCTCAAGCTTTACTTCCTCATTTCGTCTTAAAGCCCATAAAATTATTTTACTTTGTCTCTTAAGATTCGGGAATATTGTAATATTCATAAATCTTAAGAGACTAAGTAATATAATTTCTTTGGAGGACTTACATTGCTAATATTAAAACTTGAAATATTAGAATCTGAGGAATATTCAATGATGGTTACCAGACGACTGTACTCCTTTTTATCATATCGTTAATATATATATATATATATATATATATATATATATATATATATATATATATATATATATATATATATATATATATATACATATATATATATATATATATATATATATATATATATAATTTAATCTACACTTAAAAACACTAGATTTATGATTTAATGACTTAATATATTATTTTTAAATCTTTACAGTAACGAAATTCCTCCGCATCGGCTTGGCGGACAAGAACGACCACCCTCCGTTCTTTGAGCAATCGCTCTATGAAGTAGAGCTTTTGGAGGACCAGGCCGTGAACCAGACTCTACTCACCTTAACAGCCAGCGACCTTGATGAAGGTGAGACTCAAAAACTTATGGTTCCAAAGCAACTGTGGTTAATGATAAATTTGTTCTATTATATGTTCTATTTTCATTGAATTTTATTTAATTCCTAAATTTCATATCATAAACGTCATATTACAAGAAATGCATTAAAACGCAAAAAAAAAAAAAAAAAAAAAAAAATCTATCTTAAAAATATTTACTATTCTTAATGTATCTTTTTTATCAAATGGCTTTTAGAGAATTTTTTTAATCATGTTGAAATTCTATTTGGATCTGTTCATCTTTTTGTATATTCATATTCATCAAAGATGGATCAGTAACAAGTTTCCATTAATATATCATACTGGAATACTTTATTATTTTAGAAGGATAGTTATCAGCTTGACTGCTTCTTTTCAAGTTTTCCATTACTTTCAATCAAAAAGTCATACATAGCTAGGTTTTTCTTTTGTTTACATGTGGTCATACTCTCTCAAAGTCTTTGCTTACGAGTAATTTTCTTAGCTAAGGTAGTCATAGTTTACATGAACTTCGACTCCACTACAGCCTCTTGGATGACGGCAATCATCCTTCAAAAGGCAGACGATGAAATGTTGCCCTTCCTTCAACCCTTGTAAGTTATCCCTTACATCTGGAGCAAACTTCATGGCTGCCTTATTAATGGCTCTGGCGGTAAGCTCCCCTCTCGAGAAGTCCGAGGAAAAGACAATGAAGTAGTCACGACTGGGGATCTTCGGATGCAGCGTGCATCTGGGCTTCAACCTATCCCTTCTCAAAAGTAACATGATGTACTCGGTTATCACATTTCCTTGATCCCTAGAGGAACGAGAAGGACGTTCCCTGTACTTCCACCCTGTAGCTAGAAAGTGTTTATTTCTCTCACAACCCTCTTTGACAAACCCTTGTGCACGGGAGGAGGACAATTGGAGGTCGTCTGAAAGCATGTTCCCGACAAGGAAGACTGGAAGGAACAATCATCTGTGACCATGATTACCCCTTCCCAGTCTGGTTAAGTCAATGACTGCCGTCGCTACTCTTAACACTTGATTCTGAGCTAGCAGTGGAGTATGTCTTTATTCCGAAACTGACCTGCATTGGGGCAGACTCATACCCGAAAACCATAGGGCCAGCTCAGCCTGAGTCCTTCCTTCACCAAGAAGTGGAATGGGGAGACCTAGAGCAGGACCGAGTGATCTGGAAAGAGTGGTTGAAGTGTGTAGTTGAGAGGCTACATTCTCAAGACCTATTGCTAAGGTGTTAATTCTAGAGTTGATAGACCCCAACAGAGACAAACAACTTCCTCCCGCAGCGGAACACACTCTTTGAGGGTCACTGACCCTGTTACACTAGGTCCCGCCGTGGCATTATGATCAGTGTGATTCTAGGAAGGATACCTGAGTTGTACCTTACCTTGTTTGACTTCTGACAATGTGTGTCACATCATAATCGCCAGTTCATCAGTCCAAAAGGACCTGCTGTCTAGACATCCTCTATGGATGATTCGTTGATGAAGCCACAGGAGTAGTGGTCCTCTCCCAATTATCTGGTCATGTTTCAGACACTTGATATTATAAGAGAGGTCTTGTTGTACCTAGCAATCTAGACCCTCCAAAGTGTCACCATTGAAGGGGTTCGATTGGTAGCACAAGGTGTCCTACATTCAATAATCTAGAGTTTTAGTGCCTTCAAGATTCCATTTTCGTCAATGGGGTTCAATTATTGATGCGTGAGGACATGGACTGAACAATCTCTCGGCCTCAAGCTGTTGAAAGGGTTTTATCGTTAGTGTATGTTGAAGGTATGAAGTAATACTTCCCCACCCTAGCCAAGTTCAGGGTAGAAGGGGAAATGGCGATCACAGTAGTTGAGTAATGATTACCCTCGCCACAACAATGCGTCCAAAGGAACGAACATTATCATATACTAAATACATCTTTTAAGTATAATTAGAGAAAAAAGAAGAGTTGGACCTCCATGTCACAGTCTTAAAGAATGGAATCCATTGACGTGTTGGTCCATAAACGTACAGAAGTAGTCATATCCCTAGTACTGTAGGGTCCTGATGATCTTCCTTGAGCTGATGAGGTGGGTGATGCTCCCGACGCCCACCCAATGACCTGTCTAAGAGGGGGTAATTTCTAAACCTGGTGACCTGAATTACATGTAATCAAATAAGAACACCACAAGACGTCTTTTTTTAACCCTCATATGAAATTATCTCTGATTTTCTACGGTCCTTGAGATCTTAACTAATTTCTAACAAGCCAGGATTACATGATTCACTTAGCAGATGGCTTCAACCGTGTTCTTAATACATTATTTAAATATTTACCATCATCATGTAGCTAGACAAATTCTAAAACTACAATATTTTCATCTCACATCGGTCACACCGAACCCTGTTTCCCCCAGATTTACAAACATTTTGCCAAATTTCACGTTAAGTAAACATGTAATGGCGAGAGATTTGGAGTCAATCGCATTCTTTGCCTTGTGACACCTAAGTAAGCGTGTCCAAATTCTATGTAGCTACCATTATTGTATGATTACAGTTATTCTTAGCAACCAGATACAAAAATGGCCAAGTAACTTTTAAAATCAATCGTATTATCAGTTTCATTCTCATTCATATTGATACAAATAGTTTACGCCACATGTTTTAGTGTAGATCCTTATTATTTCCTTTATCATTTAATGCAAGTAAGTAAATATCAAGGACATTTGTCTTCATAAAATAGAACAGAATAATTTGTATATTTTTGTATTACACATTCAACATATTTATAGTCATGAAAGGACAAGTAAATAAAAACAACAACAAAATTATTTACACATTTTTTTTATTACACACTCAGCATATTTATATTCATAAAATAATAAGTAAAAAAAAAGCAATGCATTATATTGGAAGCACTTATCTATATTGGCAATGATTCCATTTGATGTACTTTTTTTTTTTTTGTCTTATCTTACTTTTATTTCAGTATCACGAATGCATTATGAAATCATTGAAGGAAACGAGGACAAAACCTTTGCAATCGGGAAAATAACAGGAGAGTTAATTCTAACGCAACCCCTCGACTATGAAAGAAGAAGAAAAGTAAGTATTTCGTTTCTAAAAAGTTAATTTCTTGTCGCACACGTTAACATAGATACAGATACATATACGCACACAAGCTCATCTTCATACATGCAAATAGGGTTTGGTACTTGGTACATGTCATCTAAAAGGAGTTGCTTAATTTGATTAAATCAAAAGGGAATAAAGTAGAAATGTAATCAAGTGAATAAAGAAAAAAATGGCATTAACTGAATAACTAAACTCTCGAAAGTAGACCGAAATAGAAGGTATATATGATAGAATTATATATATATATATATATATATATATATATATATATGTATATATATACATATATATATATATATATATATATATATATATATATATATATATATATACAGTATATATATACAATCTAATGGTATATTCTGCTATAGCTTTTATTGGACATTTATTGAAATGTATTAATCCTGCTATTTTTGATATTTTGGATATATTATCATTAAGTTTACATAAAAATCCAAAGCAAAATATGAATCTGTTTTATTTATAAGGCAAAATTTATTTATCAAAAACAATTTCCGCTGCATCAAAGAAAGATGTCGATTTTAGATTCATAATCATATATAAAAGTTGATTGTGACGTGAGCATAATCCCCTCTAAATCAACCAGTTTATAAAGAGACCCTTCCAGTAATCAATAATCTGGAAACGATAACAGCATCGCGTGACGTGAATCCAGTTTTCATATCTGTGGAATCTCCCAAATGTAGATGTTCTGGAATTTCATCATAGATATCAGAGAAGAAGGGACTCCAGTTGCAGGATATAAAACTTCGAAGTCGAAGCTCCTAATATCAGTGATCATCGTCTTATGCTCGCCATCATCATCAGTATTTCTGAACCGTATTCTAATAGTAGGAATCATCGTTATTCACTCTGTTTGCTGATCCTGTAGATAAGAACCTGGAAGACGCAGATTCAGAGTGACCTGGAATCATGGAGTCTTATGTGGTCCACCAATGCAATGAAACACTTACGTTTTTCTTGATTTGCATGTATGGAGGAGTAATTTTATTGCGAACTGCTATTCATTTTCTACATGAGCTGTATTTACTCATCCACTTCTCAGATGTGAATAAGGAAAAATTATTTCGTGCAATATTAAGAAAATTACGCGTTCAAGGATTCTTGCGGTACATGAAAATGTTCGTTCATAAGTTTGTTACTTTGGCTCTTCAGAGGAAAACTTAAGTTAGGTGAAATCACGAGAAAACTTCACTTGTTTAACTTGCATGAGTAAAACTTGTGTTATTGGCAGTAATTTTAATGTAACTCATTCATAAATCAAAAGCGTGCCATTAATAATGTTTGCCCCCCTAAATTCTTGCGTAATATAAAAAGGACTGCTGAATAGTAATTGGATTTCACGGTGCATAATGAAAATGTTGACAAATAAATTCATTTATTTTGGAGGTAGTTATACCATGAACGTTAGTTATGAATTTTGCTCAATGTTTTGGGGGGACTAATGAAATTGTATTTCTCTGGGATTTTTGAGAGAGGAAAACAACGTCAATGACTTTCAATCCTTCATGAGCATCAGAAATCCCACAAAGATTGTTTATTATATATTAGACAACACCAAAGGAAATGTTAAGCTATTGGGAAAAAACATTGCTCTACTCACCATCCATTTATTTATAGTACAGCAATTAAGACTTCATATTTATTAAAAACAACATGAAACAATTTATCCTACTCAAAAGTGTATAGTTGAGGATTTTGCGAACGATGTATTTCGAACAATTATGGTATAGTAATTAACACCTTATTTATATTAGAAAAGAACATGAAACAATTTATTCTATCAAAAAGTGCATATTTAAGTATTTTTTTTTTTTTCAAATGAAATCTTTCTTTCAACAGTATGACCTTGGCCTTCTCGTGTCAGACGGGAAACATGAAAGTGACACCCGCCTGATCATTCACGTTCTGGACGTGAACGACAACCCTCCTCTCTTCGACCGACATTTATACGAGACTCGTATCACGGAAGAAGACAAGGAAGGTTTGCCCAAGCACATTTTAACGGTAAGGACATGTGGTAAGAAAGATAATTTGCATGCATATTCTCTGGTCCCAAATTGTAGTATGCAGAAATCGTAGTCAATTGACAAGTAAGGTATTTGAGTGAAGTGAAGTTAGGAGCTTTTGTATTCGTTGGGACATGAAAAAAAACACATTTTACAAGTGAAACAGACAAAAGAACATCACCTAACCTAAGGTTCCCCACCTAACCTAACCTAGGAGTCACCTTACCTACTTACAGTGTCTACGCCCCACTGCGACCCGCCCACTTCCCCGAGACTCTCATGTTCTTAACAACCTCTTTCACCCCATGAAGCTGAATTATCTTCTCAGAAGGCAATTTTTGATGAATTAAGCTAATTGAAGTTCAAAGACTTTCTTTTCGGTAAAGTTAACTGAAGTCTGGTAATTTATGGGTTTCTTGAATGATGACTTGGAAATTTTGACTTACTCCTTCTGTTGGCCACTCCCCATGTACAGCAGTCGATCTGCAAACATTGACAAAAGTCAACGATGTATTAGAAATTTTATAAAATTATCCCGCATTTTAAAATATTAGTATGAAATGCCATTAAAGGGCTACATCTTGTTTAGTCCTTGGAAATAAAACTACATTTTAGTTTAATGAGAATATCAAGAGCATCTTTGTGATACTGTTAATACTAAATATGACTGAAAGGGAAGTAAGAAAATGATTATGATCTGAAGTTGAAGTAAAATTTCCAATTTTGAGTCACGTTTAACTTTTATCTTTTGCTTGGATTTTCTTCGTAAGTTTTAGTATATCTCAATTGATCATACATTTGATTTTTCAACGCCTTTCTGATCTCCTCACTTATTTCATAATAACAAAATTACTGGATAGATCTTTCATTACGGGGCTAAATGCCATCGCTTATCCATCCACATATGGAAACCTCCTGAATCTGGAATCCATAGTAAATGTAAAATGAAAGTGTTTATATTAAAAATAATAAATTACTTATATTAAATCTAAATAGAATTTTAGTTAAAATTATATTACATCTATAACCTTTATCTACTTATCTTTAATATTAATTGAAGGACGTATGATGTTGATAAATGCTTAAGGTTGGAAAAACTATTAAACGCAAAATCCTTTTAGGCCTGATATTTTCCGTCTCTCTCTCTCTCTCTCTCTCTCTCTCTCTCTCTCTCTCTCTCTCTCTCTCTCTCTCTCTCTCTCTCCTAGTTTGAATCTCGAGCCATTATATTACTAAACATTCTTCAATCGACTGCTCATGTCATAGTATCACATTTTACATGTTTTTTCCTTGTTTACGTCTTTTTTTATTCATCTCATTATTCGCATTATCCTTTTTTTACTGTTATAGTAAATCATCTTTCAGGTGACAGTAACGGATGGAGATTACGATCGGCCACAGAACGTTATTTTCTCTCTTTCTGGTCAGGGGATAGATGTAGAAAATCCAGAAAATTCTCATTTCCATATCGTACCATCTACAGGAGAAGTTTATGTCAGAAAGGTTAGTTATTTATAATCTCTTGATATATATATATATATATGTATATATATATATATATATATATATATATATATATATATATATATATATATATGGTTGTGTGTGTGAGTGTGTGTGTGCGTGTTTGTATGTGAGTTATTAAAATCAACACAATATATCGTTTAATAGAAATAAATCTATTTTCCATACTAAGATGGAACCCTTGACTTTCATCTGTGAGGTAGAAATTTATTGCTATATAAATAAAGATGTATACTAAGATATATATATATATATATATATATATATATATATATATATATATATATAGATAGATAGATAGATAGATAGATATAGATATGACAAGTGATTTTCTAACAACTTCAGTGAAATTGTATGGATTGATTCTTTGGAAATTTGAAAGTTCAGTTATTAGTATGGCTTTGTATATTTATAAATCTTATGGGAATCAGTATTGTTTCTATATGCAGGTAAATACTTGTAGTTGTGGTCATCTTATATAGATATAACAAAATAAATCAAATATGAAAAGGCTTGAAGAAATCTTGCTGAATTCAAGAATATACACCAATCAACATATTTCTTTGATTGTTGTTTCCTTACAAGAAATCAGTGACCTAAGCTAATGAAAGCTCAAATGAACTTGAGACTTCCTGATAAAAAAAAGAAAATCCTGTCCTTATTAAAACCTTCATTTCAGCCTTTGGACAGAGACTACCCTGGAGGCAGGCCCAGCTGGGGTCTGACTGTTTTCGCCCAAGACGAAGGAGGCACAGAGCTGGTGGGCTATAGCGAAATAGTTGTCAACCTGAAGGATATTAACGACAACCCACCAGTTTTCTTAGAGGTAAGTGAAGACAATTAATTAATATTTTTTTTTACACTGTAGACCTTTTATGAGCGTTATTATCTTTTTCACATTTATATTTCATTCTAATACTGTATGAGTCGTTTTTCAGATGTATAGGAATTCTCAGTAGGGAATTTATTTTGAAATTAGTGGTCTCTTAATTTTTTTATAAATTAATGAATATTCCTGTCATCCAATTATAGCACCATATGAAATGTTGTCCAATGCAATACAACCTCTTGCTCCAAACTTTCCCTTCTAGACTGATTTCTTTAGAGAAATTCGAAATAAATAGGTGTCTAAGTTATGTTATGAATGAACGAATATTTCTGTTAGCCAATTATAAAACTATGAAAAATATTATCCAGATATATAATTACATTAATCACCATACTAACCTTTTGCACAAATTTTCCCTTCTAGACTGACTTCTTCAGATAAACGAGTTAATATTCATGTTAGCTAATTATAACACTAAAAAAATTATTCAGATATATAATTGCATTAAACAACATACAAATATCTTGCTCTAAACTTTCCCATCTAGCCCCTATTACTTCTTCAGAGAAATTCGACGTAAATAGATTTCTTAGTACTGTTATTAATGAATGAATATTCCTGTTAATCAAACACAACACTCTGAAAAATATTTTCCAGACATCTTTCATTAATCAAAATACCAATCTCTTGCTGAACACTTTCCCTTTTAGACTGACTTCCTCGGAGATATTCGACATAAATAGATCTCTTAGTTTTGTTATCAACGAATAAATATTAATGTTAGCCAATTATAACACTGTGAAAAATATCATATACATGTATAATTGCATTAATCAACATACGAATCTGTTGCTCAAAACTTTCCCTTCTAGACTGACTTCTTCAGAGAAATTCGACATAGAAAGGTCTCTTAGGTTTGTTATCAACGAATGAATATTTATGTTAGCCAATTATAACACCCAAAAATATTATCAAGATGAATAATTGCATTAATCAACATACCAACATCATGCTCAAAACTTTCCCTTCTTCAGAGAAATTCGACATAAATAAGTGTCTTTAGCTTTGAACATTTCTGGTAACTAAACATAACACTGAAAGATATTTTCCAGACATCTTTCCTTAATCAAAATACCAACCTCTAGCTTAAATCTTTCCTTTCTAAACTGAATTGTTTTTAGAAAATTCGACATAAATATGTCTCTTATTTTTATTATAAATGAATGATTATTCCTGATAGCCAATTATAACAATGAAAAAATATTTTCCAGACATCTTTCATTAAGAAAGGAATTTTTTTATGGTGATGATTTTATGTTGGTAGTAGACCAAAATGAAGTATTTTCTGCAAATATGGTGTTTTTAAAACCAATAGATAATTCTCGTTCTTAATGGGTTAATCAGAATACCAACCTCTTTCTCAACACTTTCCCTTCTAGTTTGATTGCCCAACCTATCTTACTTCTTCAGGAGCTGTATTTTGGAAACATCACCGAAAACGGAAGCTACGGTCAGGAGGTCATCGCTATAAGTGCCGACGACTACGACGACCCGGACGAGGGCACGAATGCCCAGCTGTCTTATTCCATAGAGAAAAACGTCATCCACGAGGTCACGGCCAAACCCATCTTTATGATAGAACCGGAGACTGGCGTGGTCAGGACAGCCGTCTGTTGCCTCGATAGAGAGAAGACACAGAGTTATACTATTCAAGTTGTGGCTATGGATGGAGGGGGCCTGAAAGGTATTAATGTTTTTTTTTTTATTGTTGTTAGTAGTAGTAATGGTAGTAGTAGTAATTGAATTATTATTATTATTATTATTATTATAGAAAACCTTATATATAGTTCATATAATTTTCTTTCATCATTATTGCATTATGCACAAATGCTAGCAAAATACAGTAATGATGAAAGAAAAAGCATAAGAACCATAGAAAAGAGTTTCCTATGAAATTAAAGCCTGTGAGGCAGCAAATGGCCTTCAATAGTATCTCTTTTAAAGAGGGTCTTCTCCCTACTCATTATTATTATTATCATTATTATTATTATTATCATTATTATTATTATTATTATTATTATTATTATTATTATTATTATCATTATTATTATTATTAGTAGTAGTAGTAGTAGTAGTACTTTAACGAAAACATCAGTCATTGTAATGCAGTGTATTATCTGAATTAAGACAAATGTTTTGATGTTCACTTTACTTACTCCTTCATGGACAAAAAATTATAAACAAATGTACTCTATTTTTCACTGTCACCTTCCGCATTTACATTTATTTGATATTTATAAAAGCATTAAGTGAAATTCTGTATACTGTATACGAAAAGCTTGGGATAAAGTGTATCCATTAATGAAATAAATTCTCTCTCTCTCTCTCTCTCTCTCTCTCTCTCTCTCTCTCTCTCTCTCTCTCTCTCTCTCTCTCTCTCTCTCTCTCTCTCTCTCTCTCTCTCTCTCTCTCTCTCTCTCTCTCTCTCTCTCTCTATATATATATATATATCTATATACATATATGTTTGTGTGTAAAATATATATATATGTGTGTGTATGTATATGTATATACTTATATTCTGTTCTTATATAAACATATATATATATATATATATATATATATATATATATATATATAGATAGATAGATAGATAGATAGTTAGATAGATAGATATTGATATTGATATAGATATAGATATATATATGCAATTAAGCTGAAATACAAAATCTTGCATACCATATCAATAATGATATGTACAGAGATAATTAATCATTCATTAATGTAAGCAAAGTCATTCACTTCCCAGATCAGATCGATTTTCAATCAAAATTACATTAATCAATATCAAGCTCCTTTTTATGTATAATCCTCACAGGAACAGGCACAGTGAGTATCCAGGTGCAAGACATCAACGATAGGCCTCCAAGGTTTACAAAGGAAGAATGGGTGATAGAAGCAGAGGAGACCGATGGCTTAAACCTACCTGCAGAGCCAATTCTTACTGTTACTGTCCATGATGAGGATGAAAGTAATACATTTGCCTATAGAGTAGTCGATTCTTCAGGGTACGGGGCCGATAAATTTGAGATGTTGACGAATGACGATGGTACGGGGTCACTGGTTGTGGTGAAGCCTCTGGACTTCGAGAACCCGCGACACGCACAGGGCTTCAGGTTCCAAATCCAAGTTAGTGATACTGGAGACGACGAATATCCTGAAAGTTATCACACTGCAAAATCTTGGGTGAAGGTGAGATTGAAAGACATCAACGACAACAATCCGTACTTTATCAGACATGCATCTGAAGTGAAAGTACTAGAAAACGTTCACGTCGGTAAGAATGTAGTACAAATCAAAGCAGGAGACATTGATGCAGGCGGAAGAAGTAAGATTTCTTATTCTATAGAAAGTTCCACAGATAAGCACAGGCATTTCCATGTCGATGAATTTGGTTTAGTTACTGTCCAGAGGGCTTTAGATAGGGAAACTATCCCCAAACATGTGGTCCATGTCTTGGCTGTAGATGATGGTTTCCCAGCAAGGACATCAACTACTACGCTAACAGTCTCTGTGTTAGACGTCAACGATAATGCTCCAAGAATATCTAATACATACCAGCCAGTTTTACCAGAGAATGTCCCTCCAAGGAAATTTGCGGAAATTCTAGCAACAGATGCTGATGATTCATTGAAAAACAATGGTCCCCCTTTTCATTTTAGCCTTAGCTCTGAAGCCTCAAATGAAATTAAGTCTTCATTTAAAGTCGAAAGCATCTCAGATGGAGAAGATGGCAAAGGTATTGCTGCACTATCTTCCCTCAGAGAATTTGATCGGGAAGCTCAAAAGGAATACTATGTGCCAATTGTTATTGAAGACTCAGGTGAGCCACCAATGATTGGGACCTCCACAGTTACTGTTATTATAGGTGATGATAATGATAACACCATGGAGAGTGGAACAAAAGACGTTCTTTTTTACAGTTACAAAGGCAGAGCATACGACACTCAAATAGGTAATGTTTACGTGTGGGATCCTGATGACTGGGATGTGGAAGATAAGAAGTTTACATGGGTTAGTCATCCTCATCCTAATTTCCGTCTTAATGAGGAAAGTGGAATGCTAACCTTGAAATACGCAGCAAGTGAAACATCCTATCATCTGAAATTTCATGTACATGACAACAGGCATCTTCAGTCAAATATAGAAGCAAAAGTTGTGATAAAAGTAAAGCATGTGAATGACGCAGCCATAAAAAATGCTGGATCTATTCGCATTGAAGGTATTGGGGAGTTGGAATTTATTAGCGAGTGGAATTACAGAACAAGAGAATATGTGAAAAGTGTTGCAGATAAATTTAAGGAAAATATAGCTGAAATACTAGGAGTTAGTGTGAATGATGTCGATCTATTCAGTATACAGTTAAAACAAAGCAAGCCACCAGTAACTGATGTATTTTTTTCAGTGTTCGACTCAGAGTATCTAAATTCAGTTGAAATAAATGGACTACTCTTGATGCATAAAAGGGAAATAGAGAAGAGACTAGGTCTGAACATCATCATGGTTGGTATTGACGAGTGTTTTCATGAGAATCTCCAGTGTGATGGATCATGCACCAGTAAACTTGAAGTGCTTAAGCCTCACCATCTGATCGATGCTAATAGTACATCTTTCGTTGGTTTGCAAACAAAGGTATACCCCGAGTGTGTCTGTGGTGCTAGAGACTTTTCTAAAAAAGAATCATGCCGTCCAAATCCTTGTTATAATAATGGCGAATGTATAGAGGAAGCATCTAGTGTATATTGTCTTTGTCCTGATGGATATGATGGACCAAAGTGCCAGTTATTAACTAGGACTTTCAGTGGTAATGGATTTGCCTGGTTATCTCCTCTGCAAACTTGTGAAAGTTCGCATTTAAGTGTTGAATTCCTGACGACTGATTCCGAAGGCCTGATATTCTACAATGGCCCACTATTATCACCCGAAAAAAAACAAAAATTTCATTACAGATTTCATAGCGCTGGAAATAGTCGACGGAAAGCTTAGGCTTCTGATAAACTTTGGATCTGGAACTCTACTTCTAAGAGTTAATAACTCTGAACCTCTCAATGATGGAAGGTGGCACAGAGCAGACATTTTCTGGGATAAAGAGGTAAACTAAGGTTAATATGAAATTAGCTGATACATAATGTAATGGTAATTATAGTATAAGGGGCATTATTACTAATACACTTAATCATCTCCTACTTGCTCCAGTATTTTGATAATGATATATCTTAATGTTAGTAACTATCTTCCAATCCTATGTTTTGACTCTGTTCTGTCCTTTCTCATCCCTTTTAATTTAGATGTTCATATACCTACACCATGGTAGTTTCCTCCATTGGGTAATTGAAATCACCTTTACTCCCCCATAGTTATTCTGTCATTAATCATTGGCATAATTTTCTTTATTTTCTTTCAACACCATATTACACAGAACACCTGTGTATGACCTCAAGTAAGTAAAGAAAAAAAAATGCCTAGGGGATTAATTTACTAAATATTGATAGATTAATTTCATCTTAACTTGTGCTTTTTGTTTTGTAAGATGCTTCTGGAAACGAGTAGTAAACAACTTTGTAATATAATAAAATATCTGTCAGTCTCTGGTATGTAATACGAGGTTATCACCAAAAGAATTCATGAAACATATTTCTATGATTTGAATACTCTTTATATTTGCAACTATAATAGTTTTTTTTTCTGCATCAGTTGTATTATGGGGAATGATAAACATAGCACTCATTATAGAACTAATTTATACAAAAACCAATTTTCAGGAAGCAAGATTAGACCTTGACTACTGCATGGAAGCAAGGCTTTCAGAGACAGAAAGTGACGTAGAAGAGATTACCGACTTTTCTGCATGTCAGTCTCGCGGCACAGTTCCTCCGTTTAATGGGTATCTCAACATAAATACCCCATTACAAGTTGGTGGTATAGCTCACACAACGTTTTTCAAAACAATATTCAGAAATAACGATGTTCCTGTTGGAAAGTCATTTCAAGGCTGCATCAAAAACTTCCAAATGAATAGTCAGTTTTATGATTTTGCTCAGCCTGGTCTTCAGAGAAACAGTGAAGCAGGTTGCTCTCAATTTGAGAGATTGTGTAACAATAATGCTTCAGTCGTAGGCTGTGGAACAAACGGAATTTGTGATGGCTCTATTCATGATCCTGTGTGTGTATGCCAATCTGGGTGGGACAGGAATTTATTGTGATGAACCCACCATTCCTTCTTACTTTGATGAGCATTCATATATCAAATATTCTTTATCGTTTAAGCCTAACCCCTTCCATACAAGTTTCCAGCTAAGATTTCGAACGTGGGAGGAGAATGGGGAGCTTTTCCGTGTATCGGACCTTCTTGAACAAGGAGTATGGGATTCTTGAGATCCAAGATAGCCACCTACAATTCCGCTATAATCTTAACAGCGTCAGTTTGAATGAAGAAATCTTGTGCCTTTCCTCAATACTAGTGAACAATGGAGAGTGGCATGAAGTGAAGATGGTGCGGTATGGGTCAGTGGTTGTTCTGTCTTTAGATGGCGGAGAAGGAAGAAAATACAACGAAACTTCCAAATTTTCTAGTCACTTATTCATGGATATTGATAAACAAGAGGGAGTGTATGCTGGTGGCAGAGCCGAGTACTCAAATGTCAACATCTTTACGGTGCATAACGATTATAAATTTGGTAACTCATGCTAGATTTATTTTCTGACCATCCCTTGCTTCAGTCACATATCAAGTGTAGTCTAAGTGAGCAAAATTGGAAAATTAGCAAAATCAGAATAAAGTTAGATGTATACATTGTGTTTTATATAAAATTTGCTTCTTATAACGGTAGAAGATCAAGAACTAATAAAACTGTTTATTTACAATGTCTAGGTTGTCTGGACGATCTTCGAATGGAAGGGAAAATATTACCATTACCTCCAGGCTTAAGTGGTACTCAGTGGGCGCAGGCAACTGTAATTCACAACATCAGTTCAGAATGTACTTCACCGAGCCAGTGCCTTAACATTACTTGCATTGCACCCTTGATTTGCAAGGATCTCTGGATGAAGCATGAATGTGGGTATGTTATTCTGTCTTCTTTTTTCCATTTGTCTTCGTGCACATGAACGTGGTATTTGATTATTTTGAATATTTTATCAATATTGCTTGATTAGAATGACTTTGAATGATAAGTTGGACCTGTGCTGTATTATATGTAGCATCATATTACCCTTTCACTGTCAGTGGTGAATTCAACGAAACTATTGATGTAGTAAAATCTTTTAAGACCGCA
>NC_090729.1:176079690-176092190 GCF_036898095.1 Palaemon carinicauda | reverse complement strand
TACCTGGCGAGTTGGGGACCCTGTTTCTATCGCCTGGCCGCCTTGTACACAGAATGCGACTCTGAAGACGACGCCGAAGAACATCACCCCAGCTGATGTCGTGCTGTGAAAAGATGTATTTACATTCTGTTTTATAAAATGTAGTGAAGTGTATTCCAAGTTGTATTGAATACTTTTGTGCGTTTATTATTTCGTGCGGCAAGGGAAATGCTCGAAATAGATATACAACCATCATCGTATCGTTAAAGAATTATTTGAACATTCGTTCAGCTACATAATTCCGTGTTTGTCATTTTTTCATTACGTGGGGCTATCCTTATTCCAGTGCATATATAGGTCAATTGCTTTCTTTTAATGTTCGCTTCAGAATAATCATATTCTTCCATATGACTTTTCAATGTAAATGTTTTCCACAAGTATTTTCGGAAATGGTCTTTGTTATAACATTATCCTTGAAATCGTTCAAATCAATATGTGTTAGAATATGTGCATTTGAAATAGCCTAAAGAAAGCCACATTCTTGCCTCATTTTTTTTCATATCTCCTAATGTGTCCCTCAATCTTTTACTGTATCCTTAATTCAATCAGATTCCATTTCTATTTTTCTCAAAAGACTGTAACTAATACAGTTACGTTTTTGAAACTTTATCTATCAGTCATTTTGCATCCAATCTTCTTTGCAGGATTGCTCAGATAGTCGTGGTTGAAATGCTGAAAGAAGTTAACCAGATTTTATTGTTGATATATTTCTGTCTGTTAATAAAAATCATAAATCACAGTGACAATAGACACTCGTGAAGTTCTCTGCAAACATCCGCTGAAGACAAAAGTATCCAAGACAGAAATGCTAGAAAAGGAATATTTATTCTTGTGGTACAGTGATATACAAGAATCTTTATTAAGTCAACCTCTGATTAGGTAGAAATTGACCATGCGAGCAACTGACAGGAAAAGCATCCTGAGCCTTGCGATTTATTGTTGACGAAGAAAATTTCTTTGTGATCCATTGCTGAGCAAAGAGACCTGGAGACCAACGTTATTAATAGGAATGAATTCTAGTAATGAAGCTTCAGCCTTAGTATGGTTCTAACGACGCACATGCGAACTTCAATATTGGGTCTAGTAATGAACAAGGAAACATCAGAGTCGTGTCTAGTAATGGGGAAGGAAATTTGAGCCTTGGGTTTAGTGATGACAACAGAAACTTCAACCAGGTTCCAGAGATGAACAAGGACATTTTTGCCTTTGTTCTTATGAAGAACAAGGAACTTTAACATTGGATTCATCTCTGAGTCGTGGATCTTCAGCCCTGTATTTAATACTAGAAAGGAAACGTCAGCTTCCTTCTCTAACGTAGGTCAAGAAAACATCAAGTACATTAAAAAGAGGAAAAACTCAGACTTCATATTCATGATGGGCAAGGAAATCTTAAACTTGCCAATAATCTTCAGCTTTTCTGTATAATGATGGGGGAAAAATAGCCATTGTAATCCACAGTGGAAACCAGAATGTATGATTTGAGATTTAATGATAGGCAATAATGATATATTCGTTTTACTACAGGCAAAGAAAACTCCAGCCTCGATACTAGGTGATTATTACAGACTCCGAATCCCAATGGTCAGCATTATTATTATTATTATTATTATTATTATTATTATTATTATTATTATTATTATTATTATTATTATTAGCTAGGCTACAACCCCAATTGGAAAAGCATGTTGCTATAAGCCCAAGGCCTCCAACAGGGAAAACTAGCCCAGTGAGGAAAGGAAACAAGAAAATTAACAAACTACAAGAGAAGTAAAGACAATTGAAATAAATCATTTTAAAATCATTAACAATATTAAATTAGATCTATCATATTTAAACATCAATGTGATATAGTGACTGGAAGAATTTTATAGCTTCTTGGTTTTTTGTGGATTAATCAATCATTGTGCTTTTCTCTCTGTGAAAGCATTGGCTACTTACCCTAGTTCAATCTATCTGTAAATAAGACGTTTTGATGTTGAAAGTGTTGCCTGTTTAATTACATATTACGATGGCTTGAATTCATTACTGTATAGATACATCCATAAGAAGAATTTAGAAATTTTTATATTGTGAAATGCGAGTATTTTTGTAATAATGATGTAAGTGGGTTTTTGTATCCTATATCAAACTCATGTTTAATGTTTGAATAAATGTGCCGTGAATAAAAGGGTTTAATTTAAGCCTTCCAACGATCTGAAGATGATTGGTGATCAGTGTTATCATTATTCTCTCTCTCTCTCTCTCTCTCTCTCTCTCTCTCTCTCTCTCTCTCTCTCTCTCTCTCTCCTTTGCTGGAGACAATCCTATGTTTCTGTTGTTCCATTTACAGTATTTCTATAATGTTATTGATAGAAGTGATAGACGACCTGTTCAAAAAAAAAAAAAAAAAAAAAAAAAGAAGGAAAAAAAAATATTTCATTGAGTGAATGCATCCAGTATCACAAAAACATTCAGACTATTTTTAACGTGAACTAAAAAGGCGTAATACGATGAACAGCTTTGTTAACCTAATAAAAAAGGAAGACATAAAAATGGATAACGTAAACCAGTCGAACGTAACTTTTAGGATCTTAATTTACCAATTAAAAAGCTTCGAATATACATACATATATATATATATATATATATATATATATACATATATATATATATATATATATATATATATATATATGTATATATATATGTATATATATGCATATAATTGCATATATATATATATATAAATATATATATATATATATATATATATATATATATATATGTGTGTGTGTGTATATATATATGTATAAATATATATATATATATATATATATATATATATATGTATATGTGTGTATATATATATATGTATATATATATGTATATATGTATATATATATATATATATATATATATATATATATATATGTATATATATATATATATATATGTATATACATATATATATATTTATATATATATATATATATATATATATATACATATATTCTGTATGCATATATATATACATACATATATATATATATATATATATATATATATACATATATATACATATATATATATATATATATATATATATATATATATATATATATATATATGCATATATAATGAAACAGTGATATCTTATGACAAAATTCAAGAAATTAAATATAAAAAAAACACTCAGAAGGCAAGATATTCTTATAATCAAGAACCTAATGGACGGGCAACAATTCTCTTATCTTGCAAAGAGTCGTTGGAAACAAACTCGATTACCTGGTGAGGGGGGATAGTCTTGGACCTGGCCCCATGAAATTTGAGATCATAAAAACAGGACCAGGAAGAGATATGGAAAGAAATAACTTGCAGGTATTATTCCTTAGAGAGTTACTAGAAAGTTACGAGATCTCCCTCCCGGATTATGTGACCTCTAGATCACAGAGGACGGATGTACAGAGAAAGATTTAGGATATTATTATTATTATTATTATTATTATTATTATTATTATTATTATTATTATCATTATTAAGTAAACTACAACCCTAATTGGAAAAGCAGGATGCTATAAACCCAAGTGCTCCAATAGGGAAGCATAAACCAGTGAGGTGAGGAAATAAGGAATAAATAAACTATAAGAGAAGTATTGAGCAATTGAAATAAAGTATTCTAAGCACAGTAAAAGCAGTAAAATAAAACTTGCTTATAAAAACTATAAAGAATAAAAGTATAAAACAAAAGGAAGAGAAATTACTAAGGATTACTGGTATTGTCACACCGAGTATGTCAAGCTGGAAATCAATAACTCTGATCATAAGTCCATTAATACCTTTCAGCGTAAATTAGGGACGAGGTATGGTGAGAAAGTGATCGTTACGAAGGTGTCAGTCCCATCCAGTCTGTGCATCAAAGGAGACGCAAGGAAGCCTCTGGACTTTGTGCTTTGTTTCATTCAGTAGAAATCTGACAGTATGTCTGCTAGAAACGGAGAGCTTACTAAGCTATTGCAGTTTTGGAGTTTCTTAATCAGATTCGTAGGAGGGATGTCATACATCATCATCAAAGAGAGGAATTTAAAGCCCTGTGTTGTTTTTCGCCGAAAGGGACAAGTGGAGCCATCTGTTCCCGAAGCATCTAACCAAGCGAGAGTAGCGTTTGGCAGTGAGGGGACCTTGTCCACACCTCTGCTAAGAAGTTTTTGGATATCATGTCATGGTTTTCCATTTATCCTTTACTTTGTAATTAGCATATGCAATATTGTTGAAACTCTCTGCGTCTTTTCAAGGGATAGAGTTGATGCGCAGGGTACCATGAATCAAGTCATGATAATCTCATATGTAGCTGCAGCCATTGTTTTTCTGCTATTTACTTCTAGCATTATTTCCCAAAGTGAAGGTTTACTTTCCTTGCTTAAGCAGTTGAACACTATAGAGCCAAGATGGGAAAGCGCCATACACTGGCTTAATCTGAAGCTCTTCTTCGTCCTGGTGGTTTCGTTCTGCAGCGGGCTAATTTGCATAATATACAGTTGGTTTACTGTCCTATTCCGTAAATACAAACTTCCCATAGTTCCAATTTACAGCTGGATGTTAAATGACGTCGTAAATTGCTGCGTTACATTTGTTTTCTGTTTGGGATTCTATATCACTGCTAACCACCTTGCTGTTCTGCTCTCCGATATGAATACTGTAGTGGGGGAGAAATTAAGTCTCGAAGATGATTCAACCTGGATGGTGTGGACAAGTCCCCGTACTTCAGTGGAAGGCAGTGCTGCAGGAAAAATAAAGCTTGGAGGTAGATCAGAAGACAAGACTCCTGAAAAAGATTTGAGTGAGGTTTTTGATCTTTGTAGAAAATTGAAGGGATTGCATTTTCTCCAGAATATGACGAATGCTTATTTTTCAGCTCCATTGCTGGCTATAGTCCTGGATGTAATAATTAATCTAATGTCATCAATATTTCACTACATAGAAAACAACATTAATTTTCTTACTTTTGACGTATTGACTTATACTGTATACCACCTGGTCTTACTCATAATCATTTGTGTTACGCCAGACTTCGTAAAAGCAGAGGTAAGATCGTGTCACTCAAATAGGAAATAAGCAATTCTTTTCTAATCAAAAGAATTATCAACCTTTTGTATTTGAACAATATGGTATTTCTCTAAATCTTGTGATATTTCTTATCAATAGAGCCCCATTTCTTTTCGCGAAATTACAAATTGAACTTAAATCAATAAAGAAGCTCATCGATTTCAATATTTTCAAAATATGTGCAATGATAAACCTTTTTTGTGTAAAGTAAACCCTCTCCTCTTGATTGTTTTGTTTCTTAATATTCTATTACATGACGTTTATTGGTGTAGATGATTGATATATTCTACTATGGAGTAAAATATATTTCTCGAAGTATTAGGATTCTGTTATCTACTGCATAACTTCAAAATAATCTAATTTATGTAAGAGGTTTGACTGTTCGCGTATTTATTAATTTTTATAAAAAAATTTTAGCAGGGTACAATTTGAATTTACACACCGTGTTATTGTAGGTGTAAAGAAACGTGCTTGAACGTAAGTCATATATATCTGTGTGAATCTATTTCACCTTGATTTACTGCATTCAATTTAAACGTAAGGGATTATTCCTTCTCTCTTTTATTTCGCTCGATCGCGTGAAAGGATCAATGAAGATTAAATAAATGCCATATTACTGGATCACAGAAGCAACTGAATTAAGGCCAAAACTGACACACATTTAAAGCTGAAAAAATATAAATCAGAATCTCTTACAACTCATTACAAATATCTAATATTTCTCATATACTAATTGGATTCAACATAAAAAAATCAGTTTTCTCTCAAAATTTCATCAAAGAGAATTTAGTATTTATAGAATTTTCACTTACATAACTTTTTATTAGAGTTAATATTTTTGAAATAAGATACACAAACAGCACTAAAAGTTAGCCAATGCAATAGTTTTCTTATTCATCTCATGAGATTTGTGATAAATCCGAATTTTATTCTTTGAGGACATAGAATGTTATTGGAAAGCAGAATGGAATAATACAAATATTTGGTGCCAGAGCTTTATAGAATATGGATTCTCTATTTTAAAAAGTATAGTTAAGCTAGGAAACATCCACATAGAGTCACTAATTGCATGGCATTGTAACCAAGAAAGTCTTTTTAATTATATGCTCTCCAGATCCCTTGTTTCCTCCGCCAACGAAGTTGGAAGGAGTTTATATTTTTGCCACCTGCTTGTGTGTTTGTTTGTGTGTGTCTATGTTTGTTTGTGATCAGCTTCCTGGCAACAATTTTAATCGTAGAGTAATCAAACTTGCAGGGACTAGCTGTTATGTAAAAACTGGAAATGATCTAATTTTGGAAGGTCAAGGTCAAAGGTCAAGGTCACGGTCACGGTCAAGCAGATTTCAATTCATGTAATCAGCCAGAAGCTTAGACATCGTTGTCACAGATACTTAAAACTTGGTTAATATTTGAGTGTATGAAAATTCAAGCCAATGAATAATTTTTAAGGTCAAAGCTCAATGTCAAGGTCGAGCAAAAGGTCGAGAAATAAGCTGCCGCGGTGGAGGTCTGCGCTCTACTGAGTGTCCCTCTAGATATAGAAGGAAATTGATTGATTTTGGATATGTGAGAATTATGAATGATGCTGTGGATGACAGGGATTGACGGAAGTTGATGATTACAAAGATGGTGAAAGCTCTGGGGAATCGATTTTAATAAAAAGTTCAAATATCTAGCATTATTAAGTCATTGCGTTTCCAGGACTTGTACTAGAGTGGTGAACTGGAGTGTATGAATTGCATTGCTGGAATTAAGGTCATATGGACAGTTGCTTGGATCATGGGGTCTCATTCAACACAGATGACAAGGGGGTGGGGATGTTGAGGGGTGGTAAACCTTGCAGTTGAAGTAAAACTTAAAAGAGATAGGACAGAAAATGTAATCAAAAGGCAATCGTGAAGGGAGGCCAAGTAGAAGGCGGAAAAGTGGGTTCATCTAGAGGCTGGAGGGACACTGCATAACCAAAATAGTATTTAATGTTTACCGCTTAACTTAAGCTCCAGCCTGACGGGGCTATCCCCATGTCGAGGCTCAATCGTTTGTAGCCTAAGTACAAGGACAGCAGTATTGCAGATAAACAGGATACGTACTAAAGATTAATATCTTACTTTTATCTTCGAGTGATCTAACAAAATTTGGCCCCCCCCCCCCCCGTAATAATTTCTAATCAAACTTTTATAACGTAATAAAACTGCTGCATTGCTGCATGAATTAAATCTATAAAGATTTTTCATTAAATCCTCAAACATACTACTGTATATGGATTTAATCCTTTTATTTTAGTGGAAGCGTTAGGCTGCGTTTACACCAAGCCAGTCGAGTCACGTCAAGTCAAGGCAAGTCATCACGCGTCATGAATCGCCACCCCAGTTTAACATTAATGTGTATGGATATTTGAAGAAACCGTTTACACCGGAAGAGTCGAGTCAAGTCAAGTCACGGCGCGTCGCGTCGAGTCACATATAGAGCTGGACCCATTTTCTACATCAGTCACAGCGAGTCGTCGTCGTGTGATCATCATGGAAGTGGAGTTCACTTGGTGTAAATCAACACTACGAAAGTTTCAAATCTAAAGAGAAACCTCTCCTTAACCTCATGGTACTGTTATGGCTGGAGTTATTGCTTTTGCCTCCGCCCTTCAACCAGGAGACCATGTGCTAAGAAAGAGCTCATAGAGTCATTGGTGAAACAGCTCGTCTAAACTTTGGCTGCGTTTACACCAAGCGAGTCGAGTCACGTCAAGTCATGAACGTCATTTGATGAGATTCAAATTGACTCATCTCTGTTTACACCGACTGCGTCAGCCCGCGTCAAGTCAGTATCAGTGACCTGTCTGATTTTATATGGAATGGATGCAAGTTCCTTGGTTGGAGTGAATACTTATTGAGCTAAAGTTTTGAAACCTGTTTTAATTACTTTAAAACTTATAGTTAGATTATATATTATAATTAATGCTCTTTATTAATAAGTATTTTTATTATATCATTTTTCATATAAACTTCACAGTATTTCTGGTGGTTAAAATTGATAGTGGAATTAAAACATCTTTTTAATCTGTTTTGTATTAAGATTTTTATTCGTATTTATTTGATGAGTCTTCCTTACTATGTTCATTCTTTGGGTCAAAACTATTATAAATCCTTATTTTTTTAGTTGACTATAGGGTAATGATATATTCTCTCTCTCTCTCTCTCTCTCTCTCTCTCTCTCTCTCTCTCTCTCTCTCTCTCTCTCTCTTTAAACCTTGTATAGTAGTCTTCGTGTCATAAAAATCTGCCTGTACACTTCAGTGCAGCAGCAACATCCTGTCACAAGGTAGCTATGACATCACGATCCCGGTGGCAGCGGTCACTAGGATCATATATAGGAGGGTGCTCTCGAACCAAGTTTATTAGGAACTCCACTTCCATGATGATCACACGACGACGACTCGCTGTGACTGATGTAGAAAATGGGTCCAGCTCTATATGTGACTCGACGCGACGTGACTTGACTTGACTCGACTCTTCCGGTGTAAACGGTTTCTTCAAATATCCATACAAATTAATGTTAAACTGGGGTGGCGATTCATGACGCGTGATGACCTGCCTTGACTTGACGTTATTCGACTCGCTTAGTGTAAACGCAGCCTTAGTCATGTCACGCCATTTATCTCCACCCGAAAATCAATAAACTTAATCAGCCTTCCATTAAAGCCTTCTCCACCGTATGTTTATGTAAACATGGTACGAGCTATGGTTAAAAGGGGAATCGCTATAGAGCCTTTAGTTTTATTCAGTCCGTATACCCTATAGGACATAAGAAGGTATTGCGTCCAAAGCATCCAGTATGTCTGCTGATAACGGAGAATCATTTAAGCTACTGCAGTTTTGGGGGGTCCTAATCAAATTCGTAGGAGGGCTGTCATACGTCCTTCTAAAACAATGGAATTCAAAGAAATCTTTTGTCTTTAATCGGAAAGGAAAGGTAGAATCATTCTTTCCTGAAGCTCATGTTGTAAGTGAAAGACTGTTGTTCCCGCCCAAACGACCAAGTTTTTGCACACTATGCCATTGTTTTCCTTTTCTCCTCTACTTTATGATTTATCTACTCAACATTGCCGAATCTTTCTGCTTCTTTATGAAGGACAGTAGTCAAGACCAGAATACCGCGAATACAGTCCTGATAATCTCATATGCAACTGGTGTGATTGTCTTTGTGCTTTTTTCTTGTAGCCTCATTTTCAAAAGTGAAAGTTTACTTTCCTTGTTTAAGCAGTTAAACGCTGTAGAGACAAGAATGGCAAGCGCCACAAATTGGCTTAACCTGAAGCTCTTCTTCGTCCTGGTGGTTTCGTTCTGTAGCGGACTGATTTGCACAATATACAGTTGGTTTATTCTCATCCGTAACAGTGAACGTCCCATAGTTCCACCTTACAGCTGGATGTCGAATGACGTCGTAAATTGCTGCCTTGCATTTATTTTCTGTATGGGATTTTATGCCACTGCTACCCACCTTGCTGTTCTGCTCTCCGATATGAATGCTGCAGTTGAGGAGAAATTAAGTCTCGAAGACGATTCAACCTGGATGGTGTTGACAAGTCCCCGTACCTCAGTGGAAGGCAAGGCTGCTGGAAGAATAAAGCTTGTAGCTAGATCAGAAGTGGAGACACCTGAAAATATCCCGAGAGAGGTTTTTGATCTTTGTAGGAAACTGAAGAAATTGCACTTACTTCAAAGTACAACAAATGCTTATTTTTCTGCATCTCTGCTGGCTATAGTGCTGGATGTAATAATGAATATAATGACCGCCGGCTTCTACGGTATAATGAATGAAAATAGTAGTGCTAACAATTTCGGTGTTTTGACGTATGCTACATACCTTCTATACCAAGTGGTCTTGCTCATAATTATTTGTGTGACGCCGGACTTCGTAAAATCAGAGGTAAGAAGACGTCGTTCAAACACGAAAGGGGTGTTTATTTATTTATTATTATTTTTTGTTAGTTAAAAGAATTAGAAATCAGTCAAAATGTTAAAGATTATAAATCATTAACGCTTATGATATTTCTTATCAAAAGATTCAAATATTGTCACAGAGTGATAGAAAAATACACAAAGATTAAGATAGATATTATCAAAAGTGTGGGATTATAAATCATGTGAAATAAAACATCATTTGCCTTTTCTAGTTAAGAGTTAGGAAGCATCAGAATGATAATTAATTGTCTTGTCAATGAATTTCTAATGAAATCCGTCTCTCATTACAATTAACTGTTTTATATTCTTTCTTACATTTATCATTATTATTTTCTCAAATTCCTTCAAGTTTCTGGATTCTGTTATTTACTGTATAGGGAAATTTTAAACATGAACATTTAAAAAATGCTAAAATTACACAAATTTATATATAGTACTTTGATCCATTCACGGTTTTTTACTACACACATTTATCTGAAAATCCTATTAGCATATTTTCTTCACGGTTTCATCTAAATTTAAGAACTAACGGTATGTCAGGAGCAAGTTTCGGTCCGTCTAAGATTGTTATTATTATTATTATGTTTGGGACTGCAGCTTTCCAAAAGATGAGGATCTTAGAAAAAAAAATGGGTTTGAGTGACATGACGTGAATTTTTTTTTCTTTTTTTTAATAACCCTACACTGGTAAAAATTTCCTGTAAAAAACGGTTAAAATCCTGAAATAAATGTTACCAGGGTTTTACCGTTCTAAAAAAAGATATATTGACGTAAAGGAGTGATATTACGGTCACCAAACCCTATAAGATAATAACAAAGTAGGGTAAAATTACGGTCGCCAGTATTTTACTGAAACACGGTTGGGAACAGTAGATTTTTACGGAAAATTTCTGATTAGAATTATGGTTTATTTTAACGGTGTCCTTTTAATATCCGCAATCTGATTAAACATTTCCAGCCAGAACTCCACATGATTTTTTTCGGCAACTTTTTATTATTCAAAACTTTCAGACGTTTTAAGCGAAAATTTAATATGAACTTATTGAACTTAATAGAATCTTTGCACTCTATGAAAATTTTCCAGCGTTTCCGAAAATCAAATAGGCTACGTAAAATCCGAGATACTTATGGCCATTGCTATCAATGCTTAGCTGATATATTAATGAAGCTTCACTCCGGTTTGATCAGGACTTACATATATCATGTTAAGTAAATAAGAGAAAAAAGAAAAAAATCTTAAATCTACCAGTGATGTGGCTTTTTTGCCAGCCTTAGACAGACATCTAAACTCATAGGTATCAAGGTTAGCACTTAAGCAAATGACACGAGGACTGCCATTATTCCAGTATTCCAAGATAATTGTAGTGTCCTTTCCCTTGTACAAAGAATATCAACGTTGGAGATCAGTTGCTATTCTCAAGAATTTCAGATACAAAAATGTTGACGCATGAATGAAGTTCCAGTTTTTTTTCTTTTTTTTTTTTCTTAAATATTCCTTTTCAAAAAGCGGAGACACACAATGTCTCTCAAGGTAAGTTCGCGAAGATTAAAATGCACGTGTGTAGTCAAAGGAAACCTTATTATCAGGAAGATAAACCAGGTTAAACATAATCCTTTCCATAGTGTAAATAATTAGGAATAAGATTTAGAATTCTAGATTGAATACTTTTCACAGTTCATCATAGCCTTTCTCATAAAAAAAACTAGAATTCTATTTTAAATTGAATTGTTATCTATGAAAAGTGTAGAGATGCTAAGAAATTTGGAAGTTGAAAATGAAATCAATGCAATAAAGGTATCAACTTCTTCAAGTTGATGATTGATATGTTATTACTGCCTCTATGTATATACTACATTTATGGATTACGATATTACCTATCATTCCGTCACATGTAGAAAGCTATAAAAACTGGAAAAGGAATACTAACAGAAAAGGCATCATTTGATACGACGTAGACGGCAACTTAATATTTGATGACGTACAATTACTAATAATCGAGTTTTTGTCATGTTTACTCGAGGTATGTTCGATATTGCCGAGTGCTAAATCCAATCAACAAAGTTTGCTTCGCAAACAAATAGATCTTCGTAATCAGCATTTCCATAACAACGCACCTACTTCCTTTAGTGCGAAACTCCTTTGAATGTGCAAAGGTTAAAGCTTAGACTGTTCGCTTTCACCAGTCAAACATTTCTTGGATCTACTACAAAAATGCTGAAGGTGGAAAGTGCGTCCATCAAGTTAGTGCGATTTTGGTCGAATCTTCTGCAGTTGTCAGGAGCTTTTGTCTTTTCTTCGAATGAATATTACAAGAAGAAGTGTTGCAGACCTCGAGTTGAGACTGGAGATGTGGTCAAATCTCCCTGTTTTCAGAGGCATGGAAAGAAAGACATAAATCAAAGGGAGAGAGTGTTTACCAA
>NC_090729.1:176054690-176072190 GCF_036898095.1 Palaemon carinicauda | reverse complement strand
ATTTTATGCTAATCTATAACAAGTCTTCTATTTAGGGATATTATTTGCTTTTATATTTTTAAGATAGGAAGAGAATTCCTATTGTCCCTCCTTATTAATCACATGTATACCAAACATACTTTGATATTTAGTAATTACACGCACTTGACTTTGCGATGAATGGAATACTATTTATGCATTATATAAGTGAATAACATGCAATACCATTAGACCCTTGCAAAGAAAAGACAATTTCACATATGAGCATATATTTACCTTTGGGACAGTGTCATATGAAAAATATGTAAATAATTTCCTCCATAGGAATAATTATCTTTTAAACTCCAAAAAAATAGTCTGGGTCTTTTTCAGACAAATCATTATTTAAACGTTTAATCAAGAATAGTTACTGAAATTCTAATAGAATTCTGTGTATTTTAAGTACCAATGTAAACAAAGTAAGGGCGATCTATTACTAAAATGTATTAACAATCATACATTATGTTCCTAGTTTATAATACAGTTATAGTTATAGTATAGCTCACTTTACTTTTTAAGATCAATTATGATGTGGTATAATTAAGGGGAAAATATAATACTAAACATTTGGTGCTCACTATTAATTAAAAGTATTCCTACTTGAAATTCTGGTATTCGATCTAAGTAATTTCTGAGCGAATTAGTAGGCAACGTGAAAATTTCTATGGCTACCATTGATCTCCCATAGAAAATGGTAACGTACTATAGAAAATGGTGATGATTTTAGGACAGACCTTGATAAAACTTAGCACAATACTACCAGAGGAGCAACAAAATAGTTGTGGAAAACTGATATTTGGTATATTACCGGGATAAAAGGATTGTAAGATTATTTATTGTTAATAAAGTATTTCATATACAATTGAAACAATTCTATTTGACTCAATGTATTTATGTCAATAGTTCTTGAGCAGAAAAGGATAGTTTTATATTCTTAAACTTAAATCGAATATCAACTAATAAATTTAATGGAGATATTCACAGGCTATTCCTTTTTCAAATATAGCATTCTTATACAAAGCTGGAGTAAATTTTTTGCACTTGAGTCTCTCTCTCTCTCTCTCTCTCTCTCTCTCTCTCTCTCTCTCTCTCTCTCTCTCTCTCTCTCTCTCTCTCTTTATTTTGACCTAATCAGAACTCCTTGCTTAATTGATAACTGCTTATTGCTTACTTAATTGATAACTGCTAACTGGTCAAGTAAATTTATATCTATGTTTCTCCTTTGATTTGTCTATATAATAATAATAATAATAATAATAATAATAATAATAATAATAATAATAATAATAATACAAAACAACAGTGTAATAGCACGAACCAATACCTCAAGCTGCGGTAGAAAATGACCAGGCTAAACTACTCTGGGACTACAGTATAACGAAGAACAGGGTGATGCAAACACATCGACCAGACATCACTTTGGCTAACAAGACAAAGAAAAAAGTATCACGCATAGATATCGTAATACAGCGAGACTCAAGAGTGGAAGATAAGGGGAGAGAAAAAAAAATAGAAAATTACTAAGACTTACGAATTAAGAAGGCTATGGAATATGTAAGTACAAGAAGTGTCAATAATCACAGGAGAACGAGGGACCATAACTAAGTCACTGGAAAGGAACCTTGAGAAGGTAAGAGCTGATGTAGCGCTAGGAATTGTGCAAAAGAGCGTGCTACTTATAACAGCACTTATAGTGAGGTACGAATGGCGTATTTTTCATATAATTTCTTAACTTATTCAAAATATCTTCATGATGAATATTACATCAGCGCCAATATGTTAAAGGGAATCACAGTTTCCATACAGTTTCTATGGAATCTGGATGTATCCTGGAACCCCCACACTATAGACCCCTAGTCTCTGTTGAATGTGATTAACAAAAGAAAAATAAAAATATAAATAATAATCATGAAACATTTTACCACTATATATTAAAGGAATTCGGATAACTTCATACGTGTGATTGTTATTTTTAGGATTGCAGAGTAAAGTACTAAAACCACAATGATCTCATCTGTTAGCATTTTCCCAAACCCTGAAATTTCGGTCTTAATGTCTGTTTCAGCGCACACACACACACGCACGCACGCACGCACACACACACACATATTGTGGGTACCTATTTGACAAGATGGTTACACGACATTTACTTATTCAGGGGAACCACATTCCGTTATGTTGGCTCTCGTGTTCAGTATTTTGTGAATTTTGTTTACAGAAGGTCTTCAACTTAAATACATTCAAAGATACAGATAAATCCAACTGAAATCATGAATCTGAGATACAGTATTGTATCAAAAGTTCATATTCTGATATAAGATAAAGAAATACTGTAAAAAACATTTTATCATTTAATACAGTAAGCAAAACAACATTTATAATCACCTGATATTCATTTCAATTGAAACTGGACTATTTGCTGACTTTTGAACCTGGAAATAGTAGGCATTGGATTCAGGTTAGGCCTACCCTAGGATAAAATTTAATAAAATTTTAATTACAAACATCTTCTTGGAAACTATAAGTTTGCAAGTTGAGGATCTTCTGTACTATCCAAATTTAATCTCAAGTTTTATTTTGGTGTTTTGAGGTGATTTAGCATTTTACTTGGAGTGTCATTCTTTGTCAATTATTTGGTGTTCACTACTACAATAGTTAAGAAGATTTTTCATCAATTAAAATTGGTGTATTCCAATGCAAGTATACTGTTTTTTATGAAGTTGGTGTTACATTGTTTCCAACTCTAGAATATTAGCAAATTTCATCAAAATAGAATTTCAGCATCACTTAATTCAAGATACCCGATACAATCGTTCTTTTCATTAAAAAGACTAATATCATATTACGAAATGGAATACAAATAATACGGTAGGTGATGAATAGTAATTTTGGTGGTAAAACTAATGACAAATCAAATTTTGATAGAATTTCCTGTGTTAGTTTTTCAGATTTGTATCGATCTACTTTTATGCGAAAGTAATTACTGAAAAATTGGTAAACCTACTTTTATTTTGATAAGCTTGTATAATCTATAGGTGAAATGAGCCCATATAGACAAGAAATTCTTCCTGTCTGACTACCGTGTTGAATCGGTAGAAATTCAAAAGTTCTAAGTTGCAGCAAATGTTTTTATGTTGAAAAGGCTGACCTAAGTCTTTTTATAGTTTATATATGACATATCTGTTTTGACGTTGTTACTGTTTTTAAAATGATTTATTGTTGACATGTTCTCATCCTTTATTTATTTCCTTATTTCCTTTCCTCACTGGGCTATTTTTCCCTATTGGAGCCCTTGGGTTTATAGCATCTTGCTTTTCCAACTAGGGTTGTAGCTTGGCTGGTAATAATAATAATAATAATAATAATAATAATAATAATAATAATGAAGTACTTTTACAGATATTTTGTACCTTATTTTTCGAGCTTTGGTGGATGTTTTAGTTTTAAGTAGTATAAGTCCATGTTTTAAACGGAGTATTATGCGTCCGAACATTTTCTCCCAAATAATTTTGTATGTGGAATCTTTATTGATGATATGCATATACATATATATATATATATATATATATATATATATATATATATATACTCTATATATATGCATATATATACAGTATATATATACATATATATATATATATATATATATATATATATATATATATATATATATATATATATATACTGTAGAGAGAGAGAGAGAGAGAGAGAGAGAGAGAGAGAGAGAGAGAGAGAGAGAGAGAGAGAGAGAGGGGGGGGGGGGGTCGGTGGATGTTTTCTTGCTACAATTCGAAGCTTTGTGCCCTCAAAACTAGTGAGAAAGTGAAGATTTTTAGCTGTTATTCGAAGGTTATCTCATCCACGAAAGCGAATGGGATACGTATTTGTAGTTGAAATTCAAATATATAACCCAACGAGAGAGAGAGAGAGAGAGAGAGAGAGAGAGAGAGAGAGAGAGAGAGAGAGAGAGAGAGAGAGAGAGAGAGAGCAGAATTGAGTAACGTGACCATTCCGTAAATTTTGTAAAATAAAAAAAAGACCTTTCATGCTTCTCTCTGATTACTCCCGCGATGGAATGTGATTAAATCTTCCTCAAGTTTTATGCGGTGCTTGAGGAAGGGCAAAACGACCCTCGAAAAAAAATTAGGAAACCTCGTTATTACATTGAGCGTAAATCATACATCAGCTTTTGGGAAAAAAAAAAAAAAAAAAAAAAAAAAAAAAAAAAAAAAAAAAATTATCAAACACTTTTGAGCAAGATCGTGACTTCTCGGTTTGGGTGAAGTAAATGCAAAAATTGTTAAGGAAAGGCAAAACAACCCTCGAAAAAAAAAAATTAGGAAACCTCGTTATTACATTGAGCGTAAATCATACATCAGCTTTTGAAAAAAAAAAAAAAAAAAATATCAAACACTTTTGAGCCAAATCGTGACTTCTTGGTTTGGGTGAAGTAAATGCAAGAATTGTTGGATCTCCTTAGATAATGTACAAAATGACAACAAACATGAGTTTGTTATCGCTGATTTTAAAAAGTAACGCAACATTATTATTTTCCTTGGTTATAAATTAAATATACGATATTGTTGTTTGAAGATAGATTATCTCCCTTTTATACTAAAAAGCAAGATTCTCTCTCTCTCTCTCTCTCTCTCTCTCTCTCTCTCTCTCTCTCTCTCTCTCTCTCTCTCTCTTTATATATATATATACATATATATATATATATATATATATATATATATATTTACATATATATGTATATATATATCTATATATATATTTATATATATATATATATATATATATATATATATATATATACAAATATATATGTGTGTATATATATGTATATATATATGTATATATATATATATATATATATATATATATATATATATATATCTGTCTATATATATATA
Organism: Palaemon carinicauda; assembly: GCF_036898095.1. Classification (NCBI taxonomy): domain Eukaryota; kingdom Metazoa; phylum Arthropoda; class Malacostraca; order Decapoda; family Palaemonidae; genus Palaemon; species Palaemon carinicauda. The sequence goes on along the minus strand of NC_090729.1, from coordinate 176,067,256 downwards.
TATATATAAATATATATGTGTGTATGTATATATATATATATATTTATATATATATATATATATATATATATATATATATATATATGTATATCTTTCCAATCACGCGGAGCGCCATTGTCAGACGTTTAATTACTCGGTGTCTCTCTGTCCCTCGGGCAAAGATGAGAGGGAGTTGTCCTACCTTCTTAGAGGGGGTATCCCAAGAGGTACACTCGGAAACCACAACTGCCCTGTTGTAGTTAGGACAAGGGGACGTGGTGGGAAGGGTTGAATATAATAATAATAATAATAATAATAATAATAATCTGTGTGTGCGTGAGTGTGTGTGTGCATATCTATTTGAATAATTAACCTTACGTACACTAGTATAAGAACATAAAGCTTAGCTCAGTTTCAGCATTATAGTTGACATAATTCTTAAAGAGAACTTATCACGTTTTCATTACGTGCTAATGTACTGCATAGTTTAAGTATTAATTCATATTGACTGTTAACATTTTATAAAAAGATACCTGTTACTATTTATTCTTTGTTTATCAGATGGAATGATAATAGTTATCTCCTGAGATACAGTTATTTATTTTTAGTTAAGATAAATGAATGGTGGAATGAAGGAGTGAAGGTAAAAGTGGAAGAGAAAAAGAGGGCTTTTGAAGAATGGCTGCAGAGTAATAGTATAGAGAAGTATGAAAAATATAGAGTGAAAAATGTGGAAGTAAAGCGCAAGGTACGTGAGGCAAAGAGGGCAGCTGACCTGAGGTGGGGTCGGGGATTGGGTCATTCATATGAAGAGAATAAGAAGTTTTGGAAAGAAGTGAAGAGAGTAAGGAAGGCTGGCTCAAGAATTGAAGAGACAGTGAAAGATGGAAATGGAAGGTTGTTAAAAGGAGAGGAGGCAAGGAAAAGGTGGGCGGAATATTTGGAAAGTTTACTGAATGTTGAGGATAATAGGGAGGCAGATATAATTGCTGTTGCAGGTGTTGAGGTGCCGGTGATGGGAGATGAGAATGAGAGAGAGATTACAATAGAGGAAGAGAGGAGAGCACTAGATGAAACGAGAGTAGGAAAAGCATCTGATATGGATGGTGTGAGAGCTGAGAGGTTGAAGGAAGGGGGTGTGACTGTACTTGAATGGTTGGTGAGATTGTTTAATATGTGTTCTGTGTTGTCAATGGTACCAGTAGATTGGGTTTGTGCATGTATTGTACCACTATATAAGGGTAAGGGAGATGTGCATGAGTGTTGTAATTGAAGAGGTATTAGTTTGTTGAGTGTAGTTGGAAAAGTGTATGGTAGAGTAATGATTAATAGGATTAAGGATAAAACAGAGAATGCAATCTTAGAAGTACAGGGTGGTTTTAGAAAAGGTAGGGGTTGTATGAATTAGATTTTTACAGTTAGGCAGATATGCGAGAAATATTTAGCAAAAGGTAAGGAGGTGTATGTTGCGTTTATGGATCTGGAGAAAGCGTATGATAGAGTTGATAGGGAAGCAATGTGGAATGTAATGAGGTTATATGGAGTTGGTGGAAGGTTGTTGGAAGCAGTGAAAAGTTTCTACAGAGGTATTAAAGCATGTGTTAGGATAGGAAATGAAGTGAGTGATTGATTTCCGGTGAGAGTGAGGCTGAGACAGGGATGTGTGATGTCGCCGTGGTTGTTTAACTTGTATGTTGATGGAGTGGTGAGAGAGGTGAATGCTCGAGTGCTTGGACGAGAATTAAAACTGGTAGACGAGAATGACCATGAATGGGAGATAAATCAGTTGTTGTTTGCGGATGATACTGTACTGGTTGCAGACACAGAAGAGAAGTTTGGCCGATTAGTGACAGAATTTGGAAGGGTGTGTGAGAGAAGGAAGTTGGGAGTTAATGTGGGTAAGAGTAAGGTTATGAGATGTACGAGAAGGGAAGGTGTTGCAAGATTGAATGTCATGTTGAATGGAGAGTTACTTGAGGAGGTGGATCAGTTTAAGTACTTGGTGTCTTGTTGCAGCAAATGGTGGAGTGGAAGCAGATGTACGTCAGAGATTGAATGAAGGTTGCAAAGTGTTGGGGGCAGTTAAGGGAGTAGTAAAAAATAGAGGGTTGGGCATGAATGTAAAGAGAGTTCTATATGAGAAAGTGATTGTACCAACTGTGATGTATGGATCGGAGTTGTGGGGAATGAAAGTGATGGAGAGACAGAAATTGAATGTGTTTGAGATGAAGTGTCTAATGAGTATGGCTGATGTATCTCGAGTAGATAGGGTTAGGAACGAAGTGGTGAGGGTGAGAACAGGTGTAAGAAATGAGTTAGCAGCTAGAGTGGATATGAATGCGTTGAGGTGGTTTGGCCATGTTGAGAGAATGGAAAATGGCTGTCTGCTAAAGAAGGTGATGAATGCAAGAGTTGATGGGAGAAGTACAAGAGGAAGGCTAAGGTTTGGGTGGATGGATGGAGTGAAAAAAGCTCTGGGTGATAGGAGGATAGATGTGAGAGAGGCAAGAGAGCGTGCTAGAAATAGGAATGAATGGCGAGCAATTGTGACGCAGTTCCGGTAGGCCCTGCTGCTTCCTCCGGTGCCTTAGATCCCCGCGGAGGTAGCAGCAGTAGGGGATTCAGCATTATGAATCTTCATCTGTGGTGGATAACGGTGGAGGGTGGGCTGTGGCACCCTAGCAGTACCAGCTGAACTCGGTTGAATCCCTTGTCAGGCTGGGAGGAACGTAGAGAGTAGAGGTCCCCTTTTTGTTTTTGTTTCATTTGTTGATGTCGGCTAACCCCCAAAATTGGGGGAAGTGCCTTGGTATATCTATGTAAGAAAAATAATAATAGCTCTCATGAACTCCTGGTAAGTAGGTATTCAATTTAGATAAAGGAGAGGGATTTTTTAAGAAAAGACTCAAATTATGTGTAATAAGAAAATACAAAAAGGTACTTTTATATCGAAAAGACAAAGAAAAACTCCCAAATTCATGGCCGCATAGAGGCGAAAATATGAATAGTCTATAGAAACTTTGAATTAAGAGAAATATAGAATGGATAAAAAATTAAAGGGTGAAATGATATATAAGAGATGGTCCCCCAACACCTTTGAATAAGTATTTCAGCTAATTACTTTTTTTCAGGAATAAATACAATTCTTGTTCATAGTTTGACATATAGCAGAAAGAATATCCAAAAAGGAATCAGGTTATCCATATGTATATATATATATATATATATATATATATATATATATATATATATATATATATACATATACATATATATATATATATATATATATATATATATATATATATATATATATATATATATATTAGCGCTTCTTTATGTCGCATTGTATAACTTGATATTCATCTCATGGGAGTGTTTATAAAAAGTAGTTATATCAAGTCAGATGCCGCACACAGAGACCCCATGTCCAAACTTTTGAAAATACACTGGAAGATTTCTAATCATAAGAAAACGAGGCTAAAACTACATAAATGCTGCCGTTATAATGTACATAATCTATCACAAATAGCACAGAAATGATAAAAAACAGCCCGATGATATCTCCAAGATTCATCCAATAAACAAAGAATCCAAGAATCTCTGAGCGATGACGAAGCAAGATCGCAGAGATGGCGAGGATTGGTGGCAAACATTTCCTGGGAGTTGTACCTTTGCCAACAGACGCCAATAAACGATGTAGGGGCTGAGTCTATGGGCGTAGAAGCTGATTCTATGGGCGTCCCCGTCGTAGGAAAGGGGAAGGAGTGCAGGGCTGGGTCGATATATGAGGGGCTTATTTAGACGTAAGGATTGATAAAAGAAATGGTAGGGAATGGATAGATGGTGTTATGGGGAAAATGATAGGTAGATAGTTGAGTAGGTGTAGATAAGTCAAAGCATAGATGAGCTAAATTGAGGGGAAAAGTTATATGACTGAAATTTATTAGCATAACGTGTAAATGCTGGCTGCTAGAAATACGGAGATTGAATACGTAGACAGATGAAGGAGGAACGAACACTGAATAGATATGGGAATAACAGAAAATGTGAGGGTGTGTTGTATTTGAATGATGGGAGAGGGAAGGGGGGGGGTCCCTTGAGAGGGTGGGGTGGGGGTGCCTTGATCCCCAAAAAGGAGCGTCTCGAAAGATGATGACTCATCCGACAATCAAATAAAGAGATGTACAACAGACATATATCGCTCCGTTATGGTTTTCGTTTACGTTCTTTTTACGATGACGATGCAACGGCAGATCGATGGTAATCTCTCATTCACTTGGTTATTTTGCGATGTAATGGATGATTGCTTTTGTCTTTGGCCAGTGTTTTCTCTCCTGCTTGCCTCAGTTTTTTTTCTTTTTCTTTTCTAAAACTGACGTAACGGGTGATGGAATGGAACGTAACAGTGGCTGCATATGGAGTGATCTTTAATGTCTTTTACTCTGATTGTTCTGACATTAATTTAAGGATGTTTACTGCAAAGTATTTTCAATGCAATTCTCGAATTGTCTGTGAGATAATACAATCCTCATAAATTTTCAATGTTTTTTTTTTTTTTTTTTTTTTTTTTTTTTACTGACGTAACGGTTGATGAAATGGAATGTAAAAGTAGCTGTCTATCAAGTGATTCTAAATGATAGTTACTATGATTGATTTCACGTTAATTTTTGCTTTGTTGATATTCATGGTAATAACAGCAGTAAACTAGAGGGGCCCTCAGTAGAGAGCAGACCTCGGCCATGGCAGCTTATTTCTCGACCTTTTGCTCGACTGTGGCCTTGACCTTTGACTTTGATCTTCAAAAATTTAATCATTTCCAGCTTTTAACTTAACAGTTAATCTCTGCAAGTTTCATTACTCTACGAGTAAAATTGTGGATAGGAAGCTGTTCACAAACAAACACACACACAAACAGTGGGTAATACATAACCTCCTTCCGACTTCGTTGGCGGAGGTAATGATAAAAGTACCAACAAAACCATCATAAATAGTAGTGCCCTCTGCAATACAGCAGTTGTAGTTATTTTGTTATAAGTAGTCCTTCAGTAGTAACAAAATCCACCAAGTGTGGCAGTGGTAGTAGCTGTTTTAGTAATAAGGGGAATGGACATGATAGTTAATTTCCCAGATTGTCTATATTTCAGAATATAAGTAATTTTCAAATGCTTTATTTCTGTTTAATTTTGTATTAAAGTATTCTCAGCGCACTGTTCTGATTGTCTGATAGATGGTACAATCCTGTCATTTATTCCATTTATCTTAAATAATTTCCCTGAATCGTGGACCACTCTTTAAGCATCACTTTCATTTCTTTACCCGAAAATCAACGAGCCGTCAAATTCTGGACCATTCTGTTATAAACCGACTATATATCTTTGACCTACAAATCTGCCTGCGTCCATTCACCATTTATACACCGAATAGGTTTAAACCCTTTCTACTAAAAGCCTTCTGAGCCGAAAGCGTTTCAAAAGGGGAGAAACTTCCACGACACCATTTCGGAATATCTGATTTTCGACGCGACCTTCAAAAGGAACCAGGGCATTCTGGAGACCACCGTCAGTGGTGGGGAGTGCAGTGTTGGGAGGAGGGTGGTTGACTCCCATGACTAATGCAGTAAACATGTCCTAGGCGAAATGAATTGCAAGTGACAAGGATATGTTGCTCATCTCTCGTTGAACAGGGAAGGAAACTTCTACTGCCATCTATCGGCGTTGAAAAGAGTAAGTCTTGATCATTCAGAAGTTGTTTCTATTAACGTTTTCGATTACAGTAGGCATTATGCTATGAATTTATTTGTAACAAATGATATTCCTAAGACGTTTTTTACTTTTATTCGTATTTTTTTATTTTACATAAGGCGGGTTTTCATCACTAAAGTGTTATTTCTTTTTAAAAACCCATCTACATCCGCTTAAATACATCATGTACATATACATACATATTCATACACAAACATACACATGCACGCAAACGCACACACACACATATATATAGATTTATATATATAAACATGGAATATTTATATGTACAGAATTCATATTATATATATATATATATATATATATGAATCCTATACATATATTCATATATGCATATATATATATATTATATATATATATATATATATATTATGTATATATTTATATATATATATATATATATATATATATATTCATATATATATATATATATATATATATATATATATATATATATATATATATATATATATATATATATATATATATATATATATATATCATATATATATAAACATATCATATATATATATATGTATATAATATATATATATATATATATATACAAATGAATTTTGTACATATAAATATTCCATGTTTATATATATAAATCTATATATATATGTATATATATATATATATATATATATGTACACTAGCATTTGACGTATGTAACCATCAACATACACGTATGAACACGACATCCCTTAAATTCCAGAGAATGAAAACGAAAATCTCTCCATTGTTGTTCCTTTACATTTATTCCGCCAATTGCAACTTCAACTATTGACTCTTGGCTTTCACCAAGGCCACATTGAGCAATGAAATACATTTTACTATACAGGGAAGCACAATAGAACATCAAATATACAAGAAAATATGATCATAACAAGGAAGCATTATCAGCCAAAAAAAAAAAAAAAAAAAAAAAAAAACTGAAAAGGAGGAGGATCGAAGCCACTTTGGGAGATAACATGGAAACGAGAACCCTTGTGGTTTTCAATACTTTATATTCGCTGGAAGATGGAATGGCCTTCCAGCGTGAAACGCGCTGGGCATCCAATAAATGCCCTGGAAGAGGAGCAGGTAGAGCAGGTCTTGTTATCTCATGGAACTCCAGTGGAAAATTTGGCTTTTTTTTATGGATTTCTAAATATCTAAGTTTCTTCACAAAGATTCTGATTTTATATCTCCTTTGATAGCTCAGTTGGTATAGAGTCCTCGCAGCCATGGTTTCAGCTGAATAGGCAGGGGTTCGAATCTCTGCCCAGTCAGAAGCTATTACCATAAATGAATTCCAGTGGATATATATTCCCAAGAATTCGGTATTAAATGCCATTATGGTTGATTTTTACTTTAAATTCAAATTTATATTGTGCTATACTATATATTTGTGTAAAGTGGTTGTTAGGTGATAACAAAGGGGCGAGGTGAATGCAAGTAAAGTTTATTCAACGGATAACGAGCTCATATTCAATCAGCTGAGAGCAAAAAGGTCACGAAATTTCAAACAAACTAAAACATGAATGAAATCAATACTGTATGAGCATTTATGAAGAGCAAAAATGTCAAAAAATTAAAACAATTTGAAAAATGATTAAAGCAATTGCTTTACACTATATGAGCATGTATGAAACACGTACGTATATTTCTATTATTAAACGTAGCCCTGATGAAAGGTATGAATCAATGGCTGAAACGGCAGTCAGCAGAAGTAAAAAAAAGTAATGTAAAGTAAAAACTTACAAAGGATTTTAATTTTCCCTCTTTGGAGTTTAAATGATGTTGTGTGATGATGGAAACCATACATACTGATAGTCAGATATAATGATCATATGTCAAATTAATCTGATATATATATATATATATATATATATATATATATCCCTTTCTGAGTGAGGACATCGTAACGCCATGATCAGCAAAGCTGAACTAGCCAGGGTCATCCGTGCTAGATTGGTTTGCCGTAAGAGGTCAGATCAAAGTCTCCCACCGTCACCAATCCGTAGTGACCAGCGTGGTGATGAAATCCGGCCAACGCCCAGACATGACTAACGACATGTCTAAGGCCTTTGCCTGGCAGTGGACAAGAAACGGCTGCATTTATTGTTGTACACACATACACACACGTGTATATATATATATATATATATACATACATACATATAATATATATATATATATATATATATTATGTATATATATATATATATATATATATTATATATATATATATATATATATATATTATGTATATATATATATATATATACATATTATGTATATATATTATATATTATATAAATGTATATATATATTATATATATCATATATATACATATATATATATATATATATTAAATATGTATTATATATATATATATATATATATATATATTAAATATGTTATGTATATATATATATATATATATATATATATATATATATATATATATATATTAGTTATGTGTATGTATGTATCAAGTATGTTTGGATTTTTTGGTACACACTAATTATTCATCTGTTTATTGACGCGCAAACAGAAATCCCTTAGCATTAAAGCATAGAGCCGAGATAACGGTTGGTACCCGAAGCGTAAAAAGAACCCGACCTGCTTCATCAAAATATAAAAATTCTGATAAATAAATATTCTCCTTCGTTTATTATTTATGGGAAGTAATTACCGTGTCGACTTTTTACGTACCTAGATGGATTAGCCGAGAGAGAGAGAGAGAGAGAGAGAGAGAGAGAGAGAGAGAGCTTTCGACAAAATGCCCTGAGAGAGAGAGAGAGAGAGAGAGAGAGAGACTGATCCAGACAAATTGCCCAGAGAGAGAGAGAGAGAGAGAGAGAGAGAGAGACTGATCCAGACAAATTGCCTTTAGAGAGAGAGAGAGAGAGAGAGAGAGAGAGAGAGACTGCTTCAGACAAAATGCCTCGAGTTGTCCAGTGCAGTATTTGTTTACATAATGATCCTCTCATGTTAATGCAAGTCTTTCCATAATGGCTGACTCCTATAAGGATGAGGTTGGTATTATATATTCATGAAGATGTTAAAAATGAGGACAATTATTTTCCTTTTATTTTTCATTCGTCATTTTGTCCATTTTCATTCATTTTTTTATGTTTCATAAGTGGCAATTACCTTGACTCAACTACATTGCATTTCATGTTAATTATAATTCACTCTTTTTAACTTACAAATTTCATGAATAGGTACATACACTCATATGCTTGTTGCTTTTACTGAATTATTTATTGCATTAATTCAATTCCATTCTTCGAAAATAGAAGAGACTCACTATTCTAAAAAGAAACGGAGATGGGGAGATAACATTTTTGGCATATGAAATATTATGAATAAACCCGAATCCACGTCATCTTGAAAAATAAACTCGTATAAGACAGAATTCATTGTTGAGAAAATATTTTTTAGTCGGAACACTGGCTTTTGATATTCCTACCAGGATCCTTTTTTTGGTAAATTTAAAGAGCTTTTGATGAAAAAAAAAATACATATAATAGAACTTGAGGGAATCATTGATTTGCTGAAAGAATATAATTTTCAAAGTCCAAATGAATTGCAGCGATTTTCGAAATATGTTAGTGTTAGGGACGGAGGTGTAAATGATTTATTCAACGACTACTTCGCTATTTTCACATTGTTTCTGCTCTTAAAAACATGTTCCTATAGGTTTTAATAACCAGGCAACAAAATAAAATCTGGATATGATATAAGAATTATAAAAAAGACGTTGTTACTTTGTATGTACTAAGAGGTATAAGCGGAAATTAAAAGAATTGAAAGACCTAAATACCTACGTACAGTGAACCTTGTTAATTCTCCTAGTCAATCGAATATGTTACATACAATATTTCATATATGCTTATTATGAACTCAATCTTTCTTCATGATTTCACACTCTTGTACTAACACGCTATATACATATACGGACTGCACATGCGCACTATCAACCTCTGCCAGTTCATATTCTAACATAACATCTATTGATCTACATGCCTACACCTTTCAATCGCCTACTTACATCAACATAGGGTACATACATATTCACATATTCCCCCTTAAACATATACATACCCACATAATACCATACAAAACAAACGTATGCCCACTGAAACTTAAATACCCACATATATCCACTCCTACCAACGTTATGGTATCCTTTTATACCCACATATGCGTATGCTCTCAGATACCCGCACATTCCACATACTTACATTATCATATTTCTATTTTCTTAGAGAGAGAGAGAGAGAGAGAGAGAGAGAGAGAGAGAGAGAGAGAGAGAGAGATAATACTGTAAGAAAAAGTTTGTGAGATATAGCCATAATTTTTATCCTTTTGCCAAACGTAGTTGTGCTAGAATGAGAGAGAGAGAGAGAGAGAGAGAGAGAGAGAGAGAGAGAGAGTGAGATAATGCTGTAAGAAAAAATTTGTGAGATATAGCCATAATTTTTATCCTTTTGCCAAACGTAGTTGTGCTAGAATGAGAGAGAGAGAGAGAGAGAGAGAGAGAGAGAGAGAGAGATAAAACTGTTAGAAAAAGTTTGTGAGATATAACCACAATTTTTATCCTTTTGCCAAACGTAGTTGTGGTAGAGAGAGAGAGAGAGAGAGAGAGAGAGAGAGAGAGAGAGAGAGAGAGAGAGATAATAATATAAAAAAGTTTATGAAATATAAGACAGAATTTTCATCCTTTTGCCAAACGTAGTTGTGCTAGAATGAGAGAGAGAGAGAGAGAGAGAGAGAGAGAGAGAGAGATGATAATGTAAAAAAGTTTATGAAACATAAGACAGAATTTTTATACTTTTGCCAAACGTAGTTGTGCTAGAGAGAGAGAGAGAGAGAGAGAGAGAGAGAGAGAGAGAGAGATGATAATGTAAAAAAGTTTATGAAACATAAGACAGAATTTTTATCCTTTTGCCAAACGTAGTTGTGCTAGAATGAGAGAGAGAGAGAGAGAGAGAGAGAGAGAGAGAGAGAGAGAGATGATAATGTAAAAAAGTTTATGAAACATAAGACAGAATTTTTATCCTTTTGCCAAACGTAGTTGTGCTAGAATGAGAGAGAGAGAGAGAGAGAGAGAGAGAGAGAGAGAGAGAGTCCGAATGATGAAGGCTGTGCTTCGATTTATGGATTCGGGGTATGTAGCCCGTGGCAGGGTCTGAGAGACCATTAAGCGACTAAGTGCAACTAGTAGGAAACATTTCAGTTACACAAGGAATTTACAAACAGAGAGAATTGAGGTAGAGTAGAAGTATGCAAAGCAATTAATGCTTATAATGGGTAGAGTGAGATATACCTACTGATCGTAAAGTGATCCTTAATGATTAATTTACGAATTGGAGAAGTAATCTAAGATTGATTAGATAAAAAAGAAGAAAAAAAAGCAGGAGGACTCTATTATCTCATGGACAATTCAGAAATTGTACTAAAAATACTTCCAGTAAACATCCACAAATTAATGTAAAAACAATAACAATGATTGATTTATGAATTGAAAAAAGTAATTTAAGATCTATAAAAAAAAACAAAAAAAAAACAGGAAGACTGTATCATCTCAGGGACAATTCGAAAATTGTACTGAAAATACTTTTAGCGAACATCCACAAATTAATGTCAAAACAGTCATAATGGTTGACTTACGAATGTAAAAGTAATCAAAGCTCGAATAGCATAGAAAACAGGAGGTCTGTACCACCTCAGGGACAATTCGAAAATTGCACTGAAAATACTATGCAGTAAACATTCACAAATTAATGTAAAAAAAAGATCACAATGATTGATTTATGTGTTGGAGAATTAATCTAAGATCCATTAGAAAAATAGGAGAATTGTATCATCTCAGGGACAATTCAAGAATTGCACTGAAAATACTTTTAAATAAAAATCCACAAATTAATGTCAAAGCAATCAGAGTAAAAGACATTTAAGATCACTCCATTTGCGCCCACCATTATATTACATTTCATCAACCGTTGCATCAATAAAGAAAAAATAACATTGAAAACTCTGCTGGCAAACAGGAGAGAAAAAACTCCATTTCATCGCAAAATAACCGAATGAATGAGAGATTACCATCGATCTGCCGTTGCATCGTCATCGTAAAAAGAACGTAAACGAAAACCATAACGGAGCGATATGTCTGTTGTACATCTCTTTATTTGATTGTCGGATGAGTCATCATCTTCCGAGATGCTCCTGTAGGTGAGATCAAGGCACCCCCCCACCTCACCCCACCCCCAATGAAGGAACCCCTCCCAAAACCAAGTATAACGCACCCCATAATTTCCGTTATTCCTATTTCTATATCTATCCACTCCTTCATCTCTCTACGTATTCAGTCTCCTTATTTCATAGCAGTCAGTGTTACTATTTTTACCTTTGAGTTTCATTCATATCTCTTATCCACTCAATTTGGCTCATCTATGCTTTGACTAACTTATATCTAATCAACTATCAATCCTTTTCCACCAAATATCATCTATCCATTAACTGCCATTTCTTGAACAATCCTTACGTATAAATAAGTTCCTCACATCAACACAGCCATATACTCCTTCCCCTTTCATACGACGGGAACGCCCATAGACTCAGCCTTTACTCCCATAGACTCAGGCCCTACATCCATCGTTTCTTGGCGTCTGTTGGCAAAGGTACAATTCCCAGGAAATGTTTGCCACCAACCTTCCCCATCTCTGCGATCTTGCTTCGTCATCGCTCAGAGATTCTTGGATTCTTTGTTCATTGGAGGATTCTTGGAAATATCATCAGGCTGCTTTTTATTCTTTGTGTGCTAT
>NC_090729.1:176037190-176044690 GCF_036898095.1 Palaemon carinicauda | reverse complement strand
AGAGAGATTTATAACTGGTTTTTTCCTGTAGAGCTTAATGGGTCGAGGCGCCCAATACCCTTATTATCATACGCTTTAAAAAAACACACGAACATAATCAAGGGATAATTACCTGCAAAGGCTACAACGCTTAAGAGTGAGTTTCAATCTTTGGTGGATATCTCGATTTCTCCCTTATATTTTCATTCGTTTCATTTGTATTTTCCCATTTGGCATTTTTATTTCTACCTCGATTCATTGAACTAAAAAAACAGACATTTTTGTGTGAATTCTCTAATTCCAGTATTATTACGCATTAGATTTTGTGCTTTCTTTTCAGCTGTTATGCTATTTTTGGTGGCTTTAAAACCGTTGCTAATAATAATGCTGAGATCTTCTTGGTGAACACTTTCTATTTCATTACCCAGCAATGAGTAATATGTTTGTGGGTTACTATAACGTTTGTGCATAACCTTGGATTTTCCACAGTTGAAAGGGATATGCCATTTTCTGGACCATTCTCTTAACTTACTTACATTGCTGTGGTGGCCGATGTGGTTCGAGTTCCGCTCAAACTCGTTAGTTTCTTTGGCTGATGCAACCCAACCTTCTGAGCCGTCAGCTGTCATTGCCTGGTCCACCTTGGTGCTAGGTTGGGTGGAGAGGGGGTTTGGGCATTGTCCTGCTCGAGAGGGCAATGTGACTGTCCCTTGCCTCTGCCATTCATGAGTGACCTTTAAACCTTTTAGGCTTCTACGTCTCCTGAATTTGCAACATTTATGCCTAGTTTAGTATCGTCTGCAAATTCGGCTATCCTACTAATTAATCCTAAATCTATATCGTTAATATAAATCAGAAATAATAATGGGCCAAGGATGGATCCTTGAGGTACTCCGCTTGTAACAGCTGCACACTCAGAGGCTTCTCCATTGATTCCAACTCTCTGTTTTCTGTTTGTCATCCAGTCTTCAATCCAGTCAGCTGGGCCCATCAATGATGCCTGGTGCGTTAATTTTGACCATTATTTTTTTTATGAAGGATTTTGTCAAATCCCTTTTGGTCCTTTCTTGTAGATAGGAGGAAATTGCTTAGTTCAAATCCATATGGTGCCTTTCTTTCCCTGGTTGTCTTTTGGAACATTTTCTAAAAGTGTGGAGTTATCTCTTCTTCTAGTTCTATAATCTTTCTTGGATGTCTATCACCTGGTCCTGGCGCCTTAGACTTGATTCCCTTTATTTTCTTTTTGACATCTTGAATTGTAAAAGTGATTCTGTTTAATGGTTGTGGCCCTTTATATTAGATAGATGGATCGGAGAGGATCGTGGATTCTTCCCTATTGAATACAATTGTGAAATATGCATTCACCAGTTCGATTTTTTTCCAAATCATTCGTTATAAGATTACGCTCAGAGTCTCTTAACGGGCTAATGTTACTTTTTATTGGGTTTCTACTCTATGCATATGCAAAAAGAAATTTTGGGGTTTTCTTTACCACCTGAAACCACCCATTTCTAACTAGTTCATCTACATTTCTGCTTAACTTTTTGTACTAAAAAATTGATATATGTTTCCTGTCTCTGCTTCTTATTGCATTGGCTATTTTTCTGTTAAACCATTTAGGTTGTGGATTTCCATTTGGTAAAATATTTCGATGCGGTATATATTTAGCCCTTTTTTCTTTATACATTTCTACAAAGAAGTCCTATTGTATATCTATGTTCCCTGTTTTGTCGTATTCTAAATGCTTGGTTTATTCCTTCAGTTGTATCCTGGTACCCCGTCTGTAGCCAGCTTTCTTATAATTATCCTTTCTTTTAGATGAGGAATATTTACCAGAAACCTAAGTGTTCTGTGGTCACTTTTGCCAATATTTTTGCCTACTGAGACCCTGAATACTAAATTTTGTTCTCTTTTTAGCACAATATCTAGTATGTTTTTTCCCCTAGTTGGTTTATCGACCCACTGACAGAGGAATTTATTGTTGACAAATTCTAGTAGCCTGTGCTCCTCTGTGTATGATTTAGAATCCATAGTGTCGCAGTAAAGCATTGAAGTCTCCCAATAGGAGAGCTAGCTTATTGTTCACTTCTTGTCCAAGTTGTCTGTACAGCTCTACGTTCTGTTCTTGCGATCGATTGATATTGTATATTACTAATATAGACATGTTTTTTCCTATGGTGTTAATATTTGCACCTGTCACTTCATATTCGGTTTTTACTTTAATTTTACTGGGTTTAGCTAATTTCTAATATAAAACATTACCCTTCCTCATTTTTTTTCTTTTTTTGGTAAGGCAATCCTTCTTGAAAAGTTTGAAAGCTGGAATTTTGTATTATTCGATAGAATTTTTTTTGCTTGAATTCAGGTCTCGGTAAAGCCTATGACATCTATCATTACTAGCTATCATTGCCCTGAAGGCTTTTTTTTTTAACTGACTGAATTATGCCAGCTCTCAGTAATTGAACAGCAGACAGAGAGAGAGAGAGAGAGAGAGAGAGAGAGAGAGAGAGAGAGAGAGAGAGAGAGAGAGAGAGAGAATCAAAATCAAAGCAACAGAGAATAAAGACGCGTATGAATAACATTTTGTGGCTAACTGACTTAATTGCTCCACCCCAAGGAAGAGCTCTCAGAGCTCTCTGTAATTAAACAACAGAATGAGAGAGAGAGAGAGAGAGAGAGAGAGAGAGAGAGAGAGAGAGAGAGAGAGAGAGAGAGAGCCTTACCTTATTGCCTTATTTTTTGTTTGGGTTCCCCCAGGTCCCTCAGTGTGAGGCACCTCGTATATCCACCAGAGAGTTGCTAATGCATCTTCCGGTGTATATTGCATCTTCCAGTCTTGGATGGTCTGGGATGCATCTTAGGTATTTATCTAGCTTATTCTTAAACACATCTACGCTCACTCCTGATATGTTTCTTAGATGAGCTGGCAGCACATTAAATAGTCGCTGCATTATCGATGCTGGTGCGTAGTGGATTAATGTCCTGTGCGCCTTTCTTAGTTTACCTGGAATATTTTTTGGCACTATTAATCTACCTCGTCTTGCTCTTTCTGATATTTTAAGCTCCATGATGTTTTCAGTAATTCCTTCTATTTGCTTCCATGCTTGTATTATCATGTAGCGTTCTCTTCTCCTTTCTAGACTGTATAGTTTTAGAAATTGCAGTCTTTCCCAGTAGTCAAGGTCCTTAACTTCTTCTATTCTAGCAGTATAGGACCTTTGTACACTCTCTATTTGTGCAATATCCTTTTGGTAGTGTGGGTACCATATCACATTGCAGTACTCGAGTGTACTACGTATATAAGTTTTGTAAATCATAATCATGTGTTCAGCTTTTCTTGTTTTAAAGTGTCTGAATAACATTCCCATTTTTGCTTTACATTTAGCCAACAGTGTTGCTATTTGTTCGTTGCATAACATATTCCTATTTAACATTACACCAAGGTCTTTAATTGCTTCCTTGTTTGTGATTGTCTCTTTATAAGGTCCCTTGTATGCATACACCATTCCTTCTCTGTTTCCATAATTTATTGATTCGAATTTATCGGAGTTAAATACCATCCTATTTATCTCCGCCCATTCATATATTTTGTTTAGATCTCTTTGTAGTGTTTTCCTATCTTCATCACAAGTAATTTCTCTACATATTCTTGTGTCATCGGCGAAACTTCTCACTACGGAGTTTTCAACATCACAGTCTATGTCTGAGATCATAATAACAAACAGCAGTGCAGCTAATACCGTACCTTGGGGCACACCAGATATTACCTGGGCTTCATCTGATTTCTCGTTATTTGCAACCACCATCTGTTTTCTGTTTTGCAGGAATTCTTTTACCCATTTTCCTATCTTTCCCACAATATTATGCTTTCTCATTTTTTTTCTCCAATATGTTATGGTCTACCTTGTCAAAGGCTTTTGCAAAATCTAGATAGATCACATCTGTGTCTTTTTCATTTATCATATTTTTGTATATGTTTTCATAGTGTGCTATCAGTTGGGTCTATGTACTTTATCCAGGCACGAAACCGTGTTGACCCATATTAAACAAATTATTTTTAACCAAATGGTTCATTATTTTCTTTTTTATTACCCTTTCATACACTTTCATAATATGTGATGTTAGACTAACAGGTCTATAATTGCTTGCCTCTAGTCTTGATCCACTTTTGAAGATAGGGGTTATATAAGCTAATTTATGTTTAACATATTCTTCGCTCATATCTACACTCTGTCTTAGCAGTATTGCAAGCGGCTTCGCGATAATGTTTGCAGTTTTTTTTAACAAAATCGCTGGAACTCCATCTGGTCCGGCTGCCGATCCATTTTTAATTTCGTTTATAGCCTTGACAATATCTGCTTCATTAATATCTATATCCGTTAGATATTCAACATTTTCTTCTCTCATTTCTGTTTCATTATTCTCATTCGCAATTCTTGGCGTGAACTCACTCTTATATTTTTCTGCTAATATGTTGCATATTTCCTTTTTTTTCATTCGTTAGCCGTCCTTCAATTCTTAGAGAGAGAGAGAGAGAGAGAGAGAGAGAGAGAGAGAGAGAGAGAGAGAGAGAGAGAATCAAAGCCAAAATGAAAGAGAATAGAGTAAAGACTTTTGCCAGACGCAAATGAATCAAACCTCTGTCACACTTTTATCACCGATAACGAAAACAACTTTGCGTAGAAAGCGTCAGATCTGAAGACGTACAATTCCTAATCAGGCCTAATTCACCTTCACATTTGAAAGAGGCCGGGATTAATTAACCTCCTCTTGAAGAAGCCACCTAAAAGGGTGTACTGCTAATGGACTAATCATCCACGAGTCGAATTACGGGTATGAATTACAGTCGGCGTCAGAGGAATTGATGAAAGGGAAGTTTGGTGAATGGGACAATGGATTGTGATTTTAGCTCCAAGGTTAATGGGGATTATTTTAGACACCTTGATTTTCTTATTCAAGGTTGGCGGGAAGGGCAGCCAAGCTCAAAGGCCCCTTGGCGGGAAGGGCCGCCAAGCTCAAAGACCCCTAGGCGGGAAGAGCAGCCAAGCTCAAAGGCCCCTCATGGATGGCAGAGGGAAAGGACAGTGACAATGCCCTAGCTAGCATTATCAGAGGTGTGGGACAGTGACAAT
Source organism: Palaemon carinicauda (assembly GCF_036898095.1). NCBI lineage: Eukaryota > Metazoa > Arthropoda > Malacostraca > Decapoda > Palaemonidae > Palaemon > Palaemon carinicauda. The sequence goes on along the minus strand of NC_090729.1, from coordinate 176,039,579 downwards.
GCTATAGCTAGCATTGCCAGAGGCAAGGGACAGTGACAATGCCATAGCTAGCATTGGCAGAGGCAAGGGACAGTGACAATGCTGCCAGAGGCAAGAGACAGTGACAATGCCATAGCTAGAATTGGCAGAGGCAACGGACAGTGACAATGCCCTAGCTAGCATTGTCAGAGGCAAGAGACAGTGACAATGCCCTAGCTAGCATTGGCAGAGGCAAGAGACAGTGACAATGCCATAGCTAGCATTGGCAGAGGCAAGAGACAGTGACAATGCCCTAGCTAGCATTGCCAGAGGCAAGAGACAGTGACAATGCCATAGTTAGCATTGGCAGAGACAAGGGACATTGACAATGCCCTAGCTAGCATTGCCAGAGGCAAGAGACAGTGACAATGCCATAGCTAGCATTGGCAGAGGCAAGAGACAGTGACAATGCCCTAGCTAGCATTGGCAGAGGCAAGAGACAGTGACAATGCCATAGCTAGCATTGGCAGAGGCAAGAGACAGTGACAATGCCCTAGCTAGCATTGGCAGAGGCAAGAGACAGTGACAATGCCATAGTTAGCATTGGCAGAGACAAGGGACATTGACAATGCCCTAGCTAGCATTGCCAGAGGCAAGAGACAGTGACAATGCCATAGCTAGCATTGGCAGAGGCAAGAGGCAGTGACAATGTCCTAGCTAGCATTGGCAGAGGCAAGAGACAGTGACAATGCCCTAGCTAGCATTGGCAGAGGCAAGAGACAGTGACAATGCCCTAGCTAGCATTGGCAGAGGCAAGGGACAGCGACAATGCCATAGCTAGCATTGTCAGAAGCACGGGACAATGATAATGCCTTAGCTCGCATTGCCAGAGGCAAGAGACCGTGACAATGCCATAGCTAGCATTGGCAGAGGCAATGGACAGCGACAATGCCCTAGCTAGCATTGTCAGAAGCACGGGACAATGACAATGCCCTAGCTCGCATTACCAGAGGCAAGAGACAGTGACAATGCCATAGCTAGCATTGGCAGAGGCAATGGACAGCGACAATGTCCTAGCTAGCATTGTCAGAAGCACGGGACAGTGACAATGCCCTAGCTCACATTGCCAGAGGCAAGAGACAGTGACAATGCCCTAGCTAGCATTGTCAGAAGCACGGGACAATGACAATGCCCTAGCTCGCATTGCCAGAGGCAAGAGACAGTGACAATGCCATAGCTAGCATTGCCAGAGGCAAGAGGCAGTGACAATGCCCTATCTAGCATTGTCAGAGGCAATGGACAGCGACAATACCCTATCTAGCATTGTCAGAAGGACGGGAAAATGACAATGCCTTAGCTAGCATTGCCAGAGGCAAGAGGCAGTGACAATGCCCTAGCTAGCATTGTCAGAGACATGGGACAGTTACAATGCCCTAGCTAGCATTGTCTGAGACATGGGACAGTAACAATGCCCTAGCTAGCATTTTCAGAGGCGAGACACAGTAACAATGCCCTAGCTAGCATTGCCAGAGGCAAGGGACAGTAACAATGCCTTAGCTAGCATTGCCAGAGGCAAGGGACAATAACAATGCCATAGGTAGCAAGACAACGCCTTAGAGACTGGCCATACATACATATCAGCGCCCAAATCCCCTCTCCACCCAAGTTAGGAACAATGAGGGCCAGGGAATGGCCTATAGGTAGATCTGTAGGCTTTCCCAAACCCCCATCCTCAGCATGTCAAAGTTGTTGAAGCTGTAGATACTAAGAGAAACTATTGCGCTTAATCGGGAATCGAACCCCAGTCTGGTGATCGCCGGGCAGGGACGTTGCCAATAACCAACGCAACACCTTAGACGTAACGGGAAAACATGGGAAAGGGAATGGAATCGGGAATAAACTGGGAGAATATTTTTTATAAACAAAACAAAGAATTAATTCTTATTCTAAAAGCTGAGATATAGTTATTTGAAAAAAAAAATAGATTTTTAGACTGGAAAAAACCATTGTCATAGAATGACTATTTTTGTAGAGCGATTAAAGTAATTGTGCAATGTTTTTGCGAATATGGAAGCTGTGGGATATTTTTGCGAATAAGATAATTGTGCCATGTTTCTTGCGAATACAATAATTGTGCGATGTATGTGTGAATAAGATGAATGTACAATGATTTTGCAAATAAGATAATTGGGCAATGTTTGTGCGAACAAGATAACTTTGTAAATTTTTTGTGCAAATAAGGTAATTGTACGATGCTTATGCGGATATGTTAATTGTGCAATTTTTGCAGGAATTAGCTAATTGTATGGTGTTTGTACGAATAAGGAAATTGTGTGATATTATTGTGAATAAGGTAATTCTGCTGCAAGCTAGTACAAATAAGATAATTGCGCGATGTTTGTGTGAATGCTTATAATGTCAGTACAGATAT
>NC_090729.1:176024690-176032190 GCF_036898095.1 Palaemon carinicauda | reverse complement strand
TATACATAGTAGTTTTATTACAAACGATTAGCAATAATGATTTAAATGATATATATAATTAGCCCTTGAGCTTAGTACATCCAGCTTTTCCAGCTAGGGTTGTGGCTTAGCTTACGATAATAATAATAATAATAATAATAATAATAATAATAATAATAATAATAATAACTGATAGGACCTACAACTGATGCAACTGAAATCGAAATTTATTATTCACGAGTGAGTCGACATATATCATCGATATGTGGTGATGATGATGATGATGACGCGATGCCTTCAAAAATGAAATAAAAAAAGAAAACTTTTGAATAAACCCAGTAATTGGATTAAGTCAACCGTCCCTAAACGATAAAAAATCCCAGCATTCCAATTAAATCCTTTGGTTTAAACGAAACTAAATGCCGTGATGGATAGCTGTCTGATAATAGAGATTTTTGTTATTATTTATTTTTTCCAACTCACCTAACGGCCCCCCCCCCCCGAAAAAAAAAAGGTACGCATCACTTCACATTGACTACCAAACATCCCTACCGACAGGAGCTCATTTGGGTGTCCATGTGGATAGAACAGGATAGCTTTGGGATAGGGAATGTGGTATATGGGGAGAAGGACTTGAAGGGGGGGGGGGGGTGCTGGGGACTGACTGGGGGGGGGGAGGGGGGGTTTGCTGGGGACTGTTGATAGGATTAATTGTCTGGCGTCATCAGTGTGCCGATGTGCCCGAGTGAGTCCTCATACGCAAGGCAAACAAGGCAACTCAAAGTTAAACTCGACTGCCAACTTTCTGTTTATGTTTGTCCAGAGACGGTGAGCAGAACCAGTGTACAGCAGGTCTCCCTCTCTTTTTAGTGTTTCCTCATTCTCTTGTATATATATATATATATATATATATATATATATATATATATATATATATATGTATATATATATATATATATATATATATATATATATATGTATATATATATATATATATATATATAGAGAGAGAGAGAGAGAGAGAGAGAGAGAGAGAGAGAGAGAGAGAGAGAAAGACTAATAACTGTTAGCTCTAATAGGGATTTTCAAACAGCATTTCATAAAAAAAAACATTTATTTACAATCAAATCAAATGAATTCTCACGAGTACTCGTAGACATGATAATATTATTAAACTCAAGCATCCCACGTCAAAAAATAAAAAGATGAAATACAACGATGACGTGAAATTACACTTTTCAAATGTACATTTAGACACATAAATTTTTGCCACCCTATCACTCCCTTACTGCCCGGTGTGTAATCAAACAGATGGTGTAGGGACAGATAGCATTGGTTGTGTGCCGGGCTATACACAGAAACTCGCCCCCAATGAGGGTGAGACACGATATCTTGTTGCCAACTGTATATTCTTTATATTCTCTCACGATCAATTACTTGGCTATCGTTCATCTTATCTAGATAATAGCTTGGGGGTAAAGCCAGAGTTCTTGCAATGGTTTTTCCTAGTGTTGACCTGTATTTTTTTTTTTTTTTGCATAGTAATGATTTATAGATGGAATTTGTTTCATATGTAAAACTTTTCTACAAAGTTTCATAATTTTGAAGAATTCATAAAGTTTTCATTTACGTATGTGTTTAAAGTTCTTATTGATAATGAACTTTAAATATGCTAATATATCATATCTTATTATTTCCAACATTTTATGTATAAATGAATAAAGGAAGATTGTACAGAAGCTTAGAATCTTCTACACACTTGTGTAATTCAAGTTTAAGTTTATTTACATCAAATCGAAATCAGTATGTAACACTTGACTTCATGTCAAAACAACAAAATATCTGACCTCCAAAGTTTATGTGAACCGTCCACATATTATTCTTACTGACAAGGCTATTTACAAGATCAAACATATGTGCATATGTTCATATTCATACAATTGTCTGCATGCATACTTTGAATACGAATGCCTATGTAACAAATAAAAAACATGCCTCGAATGCAGAGGGAATACAAGTACACTTTTATTAATTGAATTTAGTGAGGTATAGATACTATTGCATTTTTAAAACATTACAATGAAATGGGTCATCCTCTCTTATACTGAAAATTTTGTTATATTCATTCTTATTACAAATGCCTTTGCAAATCTGTAATAATGTTACGTATATGACATTAACGGTATTTACACATAACTTGTATGGGCTATGCATGCAAGCAAGCACGCGTGCACATACACACAATTGCTTACACACACATGTATATATATATATATATATATATACATACATACATACATATATATATATATATATATATATATATATATATATATATATATACATATATATATATATATATATATATGGTCTTTAATTTAAGAAGTTTTGATGAAAGAACCCAGCTTTGCAAAATGCAAAATTGTACGAGAGATATTATCAAAATAGCACCTGAGAAGGAAAGACTATTATGCATTGCACCTCTCCTCAATTGCTTCGTGATTTGTACATGTCAATTACGCATTTTTATCTCACGATCTCGCTACATTCTTCGGATCGAGCAGGTCGCGATGAACCTCGCTCGAGAACTCGATCTTTTGAGGAGGAGGTCGCAAGTGCTTGGAGCTCCCTGGGGAGCTGATCAGGTTATTGACCCTCAAGTTACTCTTTTCTTCCGATTTTCTCGAATCCACCACATTCACCTGGAAGATCCCCAGGTTGGGGAAGAGATTCCCCAGGCATTCGAGCGTGGCCCGGCGGTACACCCGGCTGAAGATGACGTACACGATGGGGTCCAAGCAAAACTGGAGCCAGAACACCGCGTGCAGGAGGAGCCACGTGACCTGGTGCTTGTTGTAGAGTTGGAGGACGTGGATGATCAGGTGGGGGACACTGCAGGTGATGAGGACCAGGTAGATGACCAGGATAGTCCGGGTCACGTGGTCGTCCCATTGCCGGATTATGTTGCTCTTGGTCATGGCTACAACACTAGCCCGGCTTGTCCTCGTCTTTCTTCTTATGAAGCGGACCTAATTTTGTTATGAAGAAATTATACATTTTTTTGTTATCAAATATACTCAGGTTATATCTAATGTTCGTTATGCCGACATAACTCAATTTGGATCGGGCATTTGAAAATCTAGGGTATATTTATCAATAAAGTTCCAAACCCTTAAATATCTCAACAAAATTTAATATTCGTTATGCCAACATAATTCAACATTGATCAGCTATTAGCAATTCCAAGGTATATTTATTTCCAAAGTCCCGAACCCTTAAATATCCCCCCAAAAAATAATAAACAAAATTAACATTAAGATCTCAGCATAAAGAATACAAGAAACTGGATATGTCACAAACAATCAAATAGACAATTAAATTAACAAAGATGGCATATAATTCACGTCTCTACTTACCTTGACATACATAATCAGATAGCAAATGCTTGTAAAGAGAATTGGAAGGATGTATGTTATGAAGACATGGAGACCCTTGAGGGCCCTGGAAGCCGATTTTTCGTCCAAGGAGACCATCATCTCTTCAGGAACGTATCTCAAACTCCCTCCGAGCTGGAAAAGGTATACGTTTAGTTTAGATATTATGAATATAGTTATTAACATTCACCTCTTTTAAAAGAAGTATTATCCATCTCTTTAGAATAAAAAGTGTTTAATTATTATTATTATTATTATTATTATTATTATTATTATTATTATTATTATTATCATGAAGATCATTATTATTATTATTATTATTATTATTATTATTTGCTAATCTAAAACCCTAGTTGGAAAAGCAGGATGCTATAAGCCCAAGGGCCCCAACAGGGAAAATAGCTCAGTGAGGAAAGAAAATAAGGAAACATACAGAATAGTGTACCTGCGTGTACCCTCATCATCCAAGATAACTCTAACCCAAGAAAGTGGAATGTGAGGGACGTTTCCATTTTTCCTTAAAGGTGCAGGGTTAGTTTTAAATGGAATTATTTCTTAATAAAGAGAATGAACTCTTTCTAGGAACAGAGAGACGTCAGATTTTATGGCTATGAATCTATTTCCATATGAATAAAAGTACAACAGAACTAAGATGAAGTGGATGGTCATCCAAAATTGAAGGGGAATTTTTTCTTTAGGCACATGAATCGTCTAATACCTACAGTAAATAACAAATACTTTCCCTGTGGTTGCTTCACTTTGGGAAACTTTAGCCTAATACCAGTTATATTTCTGTAATTAGTCCAAGAACACATTGCCAACTATTAATTATGTTGTTAAAGTATCTTAGCTAGTTAACACTTCGTCTGAAGTAGGTTATGTGCATTATAATCACGATATTTTAAGGAACTCTGACATAAATTACAATTCTAAAACAGGATTGAGAAAATACTGATGCTAAGAAATGCGTAATCTTAAAATACCCTGCTTGGCAGATCTTGTTCGATACGGGTTTAAATTTTTAACTAATGTTTTTATTCACAGATTCGCTTCAATTTCTTTCGTTAGTGCTTTTAAGTACTCAATATCAAAAGGAAATTGAAGTGTTTTCCATATCTCTGTTACTACCAAGTGCATAATTGATAATTGCAATGCTATTTATATATGCGTTAGGAGGAATAGGAGACAAACCGAGTTTGTATTTTGTACCATCTGTGTAAATATATTTCTGTCTAGTGTTATTCCCATTATACAAATATTTTATATATTATCTGAATATCCAATATGCCACTTACATTTGCCTTTTCAGACTTAATTTTCAATTACCTTTGTAACGTACCGGTCATTCATTCTTCAAAAACATCTCATATTTATTAGTAGTAGCCATGTATATTATCTGAACGTCCAAACTGTATCTTACATTTGCCTTTTCAAACCGGTCAGTAACTCTTTAAATACATATTCTATTTAACATTAGTACCCGAAATGAGAAACAGATCTTTATAAAAAAAATTTCGAATATGTCTTACCCTACAAGCTAGAGGTAGCCATAGAAGAGCAGAGTAAACCCAGAGGCCAATAAGGTACAGCTTGATTATTGTTGGTTTCATGAGTCGTTTGTACCATGCTGGAAGGAGCACTGCTATCAGTCTGGAAATAAAACAGGATCGTAGATATTAGATATTATTGTAATGTTATTTTTGCTACAAATATTTAATGATGTCAGCGTATAATGGCCCCCATTTGAAAAAAAAAAAATTTAGGATCTAACCGTGATTTGCTCTGAAGCTTAAATTTTACATGAAAAGTATGACTGGTTATACCACTCACATATTTCTCATTTCTTTATGCCATTAATGTTTCATAGTTTAATAGATTTAAAATAAAACTTAATGAAATAACCTAGAATCCTAAAAAGAAAGATAAATGTTATTGTTTAGGAATAGGCAATCACAAAACAGAGAATCTACAATGACAGAAACATATAGCAAATAATTTATCTATTTATACATTGAAACTTTTAACTGGTCTCCACAAGACACTAGAATAGTTGAAAGACCCAAGCGACATCTAACCGAGTTTTAGTCTATTTCTACTGAAACTTGGGGATTTTGCTGGATTGTTTGTTTTATCATATTAGAACTATGATTAAGTATGTAATTTCAGTCTCTGTGAAATAAACATATAAGGTTTATGCTCATTTACTCGGGTAAATTTGAAATTATCCATGTAGAAGGTGTTTTCATTTGTAAAAACTATTTGTTACGAAATGTATTTTTTGGTTTATGTAAATTATTACTAGGTTTTACTCTTGTACATAGCTTTTGTTCATTTATGTAAATTGAAGATAGAGTGGGCTGTCTAGCAAGACTAACAGCTCCTTTTGACCACTGTTTGTCAATAAATTGTTTGAATTTGAATCTAACCGAGGACTTTGCGTCAATAGGCGTAGGAGCTGATGATGATGATAAATTAAAATCCATGTAAATGTTAATTCACATTTCATTAATTTTGAATTGGACCATTACCTCGGCCGTGATATACCTTCAAATATTTCTTTTTTTTTCAGAAAATCAGAATTTTGATATTCAAACCGTAACACATAGAGACTTCCCTCTGAGCGGTATGCCTTTGAAAGCATGACAAATACCAAGTCAATAACCGTAAAAGACTCAGTTCTTCACTACAAATGTAGATGGTTATAGCATTTGCAACTGCTTCTACTATAGTATTTGAATATAACTCATTCGTGGATAAAAGATTTATAATACTTATTCTCTGTTTTCTAAATAATTAGGAATTTTTATTGCAAGCTCTAAATTTTAAAAATGTTTCTTCTACAGTATTTGAATAAATCGCCTTAATAGATGAAGAATTTGCGATACTTATTCAGTATATGCTAAATCATTGGAAATTTCTTTCTTACTCTAAATGTTTAAAAAGCTTCTTCTACAGTATTTGAATAGAACGCCTCAATAGATGAAGAATTTATGATACTTATTCAGTATTTGCTGAATCATTGGAAATTTTTTTCTAACGAAAAATGTTTAAACTGCTTCTTCTACGGTATTTCAGTATTTGAATAGAACTCCATAGTGAATGAAAGATTTGTGATACTTATTTCATGTTTTCTAAATCATTGGAAAATTCCTGCAAACGAAATGTTTATATTAAGGTTAGAACTTCAGACAGCTGAAATCTCATTACCTGTTAAAGGCCAGAGCGCAGATGGTATGAATATGCACCTGACCGAGGATCAACCCGATGACGAAGAACATGACGCAAACCCAGTTCGGAAGCATGACGCTGCCGTAGTAGATCCTCTGAATGCAGGCGGCGCCGAACATGGGCATTCCAAGGGCGCAGACGGGAATGAGGCAGGCGGGCAGGTTGACCATGAAGAGAGTGGCCGAACGCTGACGAAGCTTGGGACTGTAGAGCAACGCCATTGCGGCCAGCAGGTTTCCTGGGAAGTAACATTTGTTTTTTAAGTTTGATTTGAATGTATCACTAAGCAGTGTATTTTGGAGTAAAAAAGCGTTTTGTAGATCTTTTTGATTTTCTAATGCGGATGCATACAGATATATATATATATATACATATATATATATATATATATATATATATATATATATATGCATAGATATATATATTTATATATAAATATATATATATATATATGCATAGATATATATATAAATGTATATATATATATATATATATATGCATAGATATATATATTTATATATAATATATATATATATATATATATATGTATATATATATATATATATATACTGTATTTACAATTATATTTATGTATGTATGTATATATATATATATATATATACATATATATATGTATATAAATATATATATATATATATATATATATATATATATATATATATATATATATTTATTTATATCAACCATAATGAATATGATATCGAATTCTACCTTTGGGAATGTATATCCACTGGAAATTCATTTATGATAACAACTTCTGGCTAGATAAGGATTCGAACCTATTATGCCTCTTAATATGGTTGGTTAGAGTCACTGCAGGCATGGTACCGGCTAAAAG
>NC_090729.1:176012190-176017190 GCF_036898095.1 Palaemon carinicauda | reverse complement strand
GGTTTATTATCTGATGCTTTAAGCGTATATATTAAGTATAAGTAAGAGTTTTTGATGGAAATATGAAATAAGTGAATCCAAAATTTCTCCCTAAATAGGTACTTAATTACATCATTACTCTGAATTATTTTGGAAATAGTTCTCCCATCTTTTTGTAAGATATTAAATGGAGGAAAACAGCATATGGAGATCTTTCCACTGAAGAACAGTATATGATAATGGTTAGGTTCTTGATATAATATCACTAGTGAAATAGATATGAACCTATGTACATGAATTCACTCGTGCACTCAGATATTCTTGCGAGTAATTTAAGCATCTGAATGCCGTCAAGAGCACACACAAACAGTGAACGGGTAATTAAAAAAAAAATTCACTACTTTTTTATTTTGATATATTTCTATATAGGCATTAGTTCATTATGTATGTTGCATAAGATTTTTCATAATTCTGACCCTTCTTTACATCTTCCTGCACAGTTCCATCCTGTTCGTAATACTAGGCAGGCAGTTAATTCTAATAGCCAGTCCTTCTACATCATGAGGCTCAATACTACACAGTATTCTAGAAGTTTTATTCCAGCTGTGACCAAGTTGTGGAATGATCTTCCTAATCGGGTAGTTGAATCAGTAGAACTTCAAAAGTTCAAAAATGCAGCAAAAGTTTTTATGTTGAAGAGGCTGACATAACTTTATATATGACATATCTGTTTTAACATTGTTACTGTTTGTAGAATGATTTATTGTTAATTTGTTCTCATCATTTATTTATTTCGTTATTTCCTTTCCTCACTGGGTTATTTACCACAGTTGGAGCCTTTGGGCTTATAGTATCTTGCTTTTCCAACTATGGTTGAAAGTTGGCTAGTAATAATAATAATAATAATAATAATAATAATAATAATGATAATAATAATACATAGAGAAAGGCTGTGGGAAAAAGTATTTCGTGAAAATACCACACAATAAACTAATTATAAATTCGGAACACCATCATTATTTCTGAAATTTTCAAGAGTTACTGACTCCAAATCCAAAAAGAAAGAATTTGGAGATGAACTAAGAACACAAAATTAATTAACATGAGCATTGAAAGCAGCGTTGAATCCTAAAAGGTAATTGAAGATCTCAGTAAAGAACCTTTCAGACCAAGGCACCAAAACCAGTGACATCAAAAGGCAATTTTCGCTAGATTAGATAGAAGATTGACATCAATGACTACCATTTCCATGCTTCTGGGAAAAGCACAACTTTCACAAAGGACAAATTTCGGTTTAATCAGAGTTTATAGAGGCTTTTTGCCTTTAGACACATAGGTAGAGAGGGTAAATGGACCTTCCTAGAAATGACCTAAAGCTATGGTACTTTTTGTTGTTCACTGAAATTTTAATGGTAGCTGGTATAAGGTACTAGCTGAAAGATCATACATTATATGCTCTTTGTTGCCTTAAACATCTGCATTTTAATGTTTATATTAGGAAGTTTTAGTACTTAGTCAGTGCTTGTGCGTTATATATATATATATATATATATATATATATATATATATATATATATGTATATATATATCATATATATATATATATATATATGTGTGTGTGTGTGTGCGTGTGCGTGTGTATGTATATATATATATATATATATATATCATCAGTCGTAGCTAATCTACAGAATGACACAGGTCTTAGACATGACCTTTCACTCGCGCCTGTTTATGGTCTTTCTATGACAGTCTATATCCGTAAATTTTCTTGGCTCGCAATCCTTCGTCTTCTCTTCCTTACCCTGCTTCGTTTGTAATCTCTAGGGATCCATTCTGTTATTCTTAATGTCCATTTATTATTTGTCATTCTTATTACAAGTCATGTCCATGTCCATGCCCAGTTCTTTTTCTTACATGTATAGGATATCCTCCACTTTAGTTTGCTCTCGTATTCATGTTGCTCTTTTTGTCTCTTAGTGTTAATCCTATCATTATTTTTTCCATTCCGCTTTGAGTTGTAAATAGTTTATGTTCTAAAACTTAAGTAAGACTCCAAGTTTCTGATGCATAAGTTAATACTGGTAGGACCATCTGATTTAATACTTTATTTTTAGAGAGAGAAACTGACTTTTTACTTTTCCTAATGTCATTTTGTTAACCAAAAGCTCTCCATCCCATGCATATCGTTTTTTTTTTAACATTTCGGTCTCATATCCTGGGGAAACACTTACTGTCTGTCCTAAGAACGTATATTCATTAACAATCTCTGGAGGTTTTTCCACAAGCCTTATTTCTTGTCTCTGTATTTTTATTGAACATCATCTTAGTTTTACTCATATTAATTTTTTGTCCTACATTCTTCATTCCTATTCAAATCTTCTATAGTCTTTTGAAATTCCTCCCATGATTCATTAACAGAACTATGCCATTTGTAAAACTTAAGTTGTTAAGGTATTCCCCATTATTGTTAATGCCCACCTGTTGAGGGAAGTAAGCCGAGATAATATGCCATACGTTTTTCTTTCATAAACTTTAAACTCATAAACCTGTTACTGACCCCCCGGAACTCTATGACATTTTCATGTAAATTGGGTGGAGAATAATTGTATCTGCTCCTGTTTAGTAAACTTTATATCCTTCTCCAAGCTTTCTTGCACTTTCTCCCAAACTCTCTAAAACTTCCTCTCCTCTTACATAGCACTTATGAATTATGCATTCTTTCAACCAACCTATTGTCTTTCATTTAGTCATGACAGAGATGATGTGGGGACATGTTGAGGATGAATGATGGGGAGGGAATGAGGAGGCCTTGGTAGGAAGTTGTTAGGGAGAGAAGATCGGGAGGGAGGCAAAGAATTAGAAGGCGAGATAAGTTGATGGATGATTTGGAGACAAGAGGTTTGGTGGAAGAGGATGCCTTTGATAGAAGGCATTAGAGAGGACGCATCGGGCAACCGACCCCTTAAAGTAGGGATAAAGGTGAGAAAGAAGAAGATACAAAGAATAATTTTCCTTCTCTGCATGACATCCACCGACATTCAGCAAAACCATAACCAGACCCACCAACATCAGAATTCAATCCGCAAGAGACGAATAAGCATAATGGAGCAACGAAGCATTCAAACAATGCTGCTGGCACCGAATTCCGACGGGAATATTCCTGCGGTCATCGAAGTAAGCGATGGCCGGGGATGTGACAGCTGGTCCTTCCATACGTCAAGTTAATAACTCCCTCTCGCGAGTTCGCTGACGACGTCAATTTCGGTGTCATCGATTTCCCGTCAGAATCCCGGACTGATTTCCATAGTTATGGTCGTGTATGACTCTTCATTCCCTTCGGAGTGTTGCCGCCAGATTGCGCCCGTTATTGAAAGCACCGCGTTGCAGCTTTGACCTTATCTGGTAAATAGTGGCGGCGGAACGTCCTCCTGTTTTTCATCTTGCGATGTGGGGTGATTAGGGTTGATATTTTTTTTTGCTGAGGTGATATATATATATATATATATATATATATAGAGAGAGAGAGAGAGAGAGAGAGAGAGAGAGAGAGAGAGAGAGATAGATAGGTAGATAGGTTGATAGATAGATATAGTATATATACTATACGAGTATGGGTGTATATATATAGGCCTATATATATTTAAACTCAAATATATGTATATATATACACATATAGCTATATATATATATATTTACCTGAATATAAAAATGTGTATATATATATATATATATATACATATATATATATATATATATATATATATATATATATATATATATATATACATATATATATATATATATATATATATATATATATATATATATATATATATATATATATATATATATACAAAATGCAAAACCTGTACTGCTCAATTAGCTTATAAATTAGATATCTATACAATAAAATGACATGTGTATTCCATTAAGACTTTAATACATATCGACGATAGTTTCTGGGTAATCATGATATTTAGACTTTCCGTCATCTAATTCGAGAACATAGTCTTTCCTCATGATTTTTAGTTTACGAATGAAGAAAAATCATATGTCTCTGATAAATCGTGTAAAAGAATCATTGATTCATTTTGAAAATATACTAACGTCGTAATGGAATGTTGCTGACGCCTGCACAGGTATTTAGCATGAATGATTTAAATAGCAGACAAAACCAGGAGTTAGAGGAGGGTTTCACGTACAGTCACTCATATAAGTTTATGGATGTCCGGGTGTTTGAGAGAGATTTATACTCCACACCTTTCTGGACGACAGGTATCTGGGAGCACGAGACCGGTCAAATATTCAACTATACAGTTGATCGATTTCGCACTCCCAGACACCTGTCGTCCAGAAAGGGGTGAAATGGAAATCTCTCATAAACACCCGGACATGCATCAACTTGTATGAGTGACTGTACATAGTTACTATGAAGAAAGGTTTGTTAGCCAGGCGTACGAATCGCCAGGAAGGTAGGCTAATAAGTTAATATAACAGCAGTTTGTCAGGTAAAGAAGTCGGAGAATGGAAAATATTCAATAAGTCGCCAGACATGCAATCGTGTTCCCCAGGAAAATTGTGGGAAAGATCTTGGGTAAAGCTAGTGTCTGCGGTTTTGGTCTCAATTACATATCCTATCTTCAACAAATATCATTCTCTTTACTTTACTTCTTACTCTAGCCCTAATCTCTATGTTCCCAGCATATAGGTTTGATATGAAATATGTCTTTCAAAGTTGTTGATGTTTTTAGAATATTTTATTTCAATTTTTCATTACTTCTTATATCGTTTATTTACTTCCATATTTCCTTTCCTCACTGGGCTATTTTTCCCTGTTCGAGCCGTTAGGCTTATTTCTTCTTGTTTTTCCAGCTAGGGTTGTAGCTTAACGTAGTAATAATAATAATAATAATAATAATAATAATAATAATAATAATATATTTTGTAGCGTCCTTTGAATACTATGGACAGATTGAATGCGTTCTGTGTGTTTTTTAGGTACACTTTTATTTTTCTAA
>NC_090729.1:175997190-176007190 GCF_036898095.1 Palaemon carinicauda | reverse complement strand
CTTCTTTATTGGTTAATTCGCCATGTCTATAGACGCATGAAACACAACATTCAGTTTTACAAATGCTTATATCATTTAATGATATTCTCTTAGTTTTTCTTATAGATATAGTTTGCAATGGATAAGATAGTTGCGTTGTTTACTGGCGTCATAAAGGCAATGATAATAAACACTGTTGAGAGATTGATAGCTGAAGATAATTATATAATTTGCTAAAATCTTATTCACAGATCGTTCTTGCTGCAAAAACACAAACGTGTACTTTGATAATACTTAATTGAAGGTAAATTATCATAATTAGAATTCTACATTAATAATAATACTATATTGTATATAAAAATCGCTAATGAAATGATTAAACCTTACTTAGACGTAAAAGTAATCTTTCATATTAAACCGTTGACAAAGGAAAATATTCATCTTGATTAAAACTGCACATTATCAGAATTCAGTTATTCTACAATTTGGCAAATAAATAGGCACCCAACCATTCTTTAATGATATTGAGAGCAAAGCTAAAATGAAATATATTGCAATTCTTTAGGAAATATCTCAGTTTTTATTAATTTGTTCTATAATCAACGTTTGATATCGCGTTCCATAGCAAGATCTTCCCCTCGACATCTTGTTAGCTAATGAGGACGGATGATTGATCGACTAAAACATCATAGTCATCGCCACCTCGTATCCAACGCTCGATCCGAATACTGTCAAAATCCACATTATTGAACCCCTTGCATCGCTATGGCGTCGCCCTCTATTGGTGAAAATAAGACGTAAAACAAACATCCCTAATGTATTCATTATCTGGGCGTTAACTCTCCCGGGGAATCGGGAAAACAAGAGATATTGGCAAAGGTGTGGGAGCCCACCCGGACAATCCCGTCGTCCCCCTGCCACCCACACGCCCATCCTCTCTTGTTCTTGTGTCTTCCTATTCATAGGCCTGACTGCTACAACATCCATCCCCCCTTATGCTCTCTCTCTCTCTCTCTCTCTCTCTCTCTCTCTCTCTCTTGGGTACTTAATTTTTTCTTTTTTATGTATTTCTATCATTTTGTCCCCCAAGTCCTTTTCTCTCTCTCCTCTCTTTTATGTTGTTCTCTCTCTCTCTCTCTCTCTCTCTCTCTCTCTCTCTCCTCTCTCTCTCTCTCTCTCTCTCTCTCTTGTGTACTTCCTTTTTCCTTTTTTTATATATTTCTTTCATTTTGTCCCCCAAGTCCTTTTCTCTCTGTCCTTTCTTTTATGTTGTTCTCTCTCTCTCTCTCTCTCTCTCTCTCTCTCTCTTGTGTGTGGCTCTTTTTATCTTTTTATATATTTCATTCTTATTGCTCTAAGTTATTTTCTTTCTTTCTCTCTTTCTTTTACGTTGTTCTCTCTCTCTCTCTCTCTCTCTCTCTCTCTCTCTCTCTCTCTCTTGTGTGTGGCTCTTTTTATCTTTTTTATATATTTCATTCTTATTGCTCTAAGTTATTTTCTTTCTTTCTCTCTTTCTTTTACGTTGTTCTCTCTCTCTCTCTCTCTCTCTCTCTCTCTCTCTTTTATGTTCGATTTTCTACGTCTACTATTTTCTTTACGTTTTCTGTCTACCAACTCTCTCTCTCTCTCTCTCTCTCTCTCTCTCTCTCTCCGCCCCCAAATCTTCCCTCTCCCTTTATCCTCATCAAAGAAACGTATCACATTACTTTGTATCGTCACAATACTTGCATTACTACTGTGTCCCTTATTTGATTATTTCTGTTTGTTTCATCGTTTCTTTTAATGTATTTCTACTTTACAAAAGAGTGATATGTTATTTTCACAACATGGAACTGCATATGAGATGCTATTCTGATTAGTAATATGTGTTTTGAAGATATGAAATAAGTTGTATTACGAGTATGAAAAATGAAAAAAAGGAAAGAAATGTTTACAAAAGGAACGTACCTCATTTCGTTTCCCATAGAACTCCAAGAAAGGAAGACCATAGCCAGCCAACAACAAGCGCAGTACTTTCAGGTAATATCCGAGGGAACACCTTTGGGAAATACTACACTCATAAGCATATTGAGGTTTCCAACGTAGGGAAAAAAAGAGGATTATTCTTTTTTTCACCTTGAGAGGATATGATATCCTCCCATATTCATTATCTCCTCTCAAACCTTAATCCTCTTGTGTCGGTTCGCCGACAAAGGCGGAAATTCACTCGCAATGATCTCTCGCATACATCTTTTCAATGCAGTTTCTCTTCTCTCTTTTCCATCTCCTCTTCTCATTGTATTGCGCCGAATTATCTTTAGTAGTGGGTCTCTCTCTCTCTCTCTCTCTCTCTCTCTCTCTCTCATAGTACTGCACCCAATTATTTTCAGTTTTGGGTCTCTCTCTCTCTCTCTCTCTCTCTCTCTCTCTCATAGTATTGCACCCAATTATTTTTAGTTTTGGGTCTCTCTCTCTCTCTCTCTCTCTCTCTCTCTCTTTCTCTCTCTCTCTCATAGTATTGCACCCAATGATTTTTGGGTCTCTCTCTCTCTCTCTCTCTCTCTCTCTCTCTCTCTCTCATAATATTATACCGAATTATTTTAGTAGTGGCCCTCTCTCTCTCTCTCTCTCTCTCTCTCTCTCCTCATAATATTGTACCGAATTATTTTAGCAGTGCCCCCTCTCTCTCTCTCTCTCTCTCTCTCTCTCTCTCTCATAGTATTGCACCCAATGATTTTTGGGTCTCTCTCTCTCTCTCTCTCTCTCTCTCTCTCTCCTCATAATATTGTACCGAATTATTTTAGCAGTGGCGCTCTCTCTCTCTCTCTCTCTCTCTCTCTCTCTCTCTCCTTATAATATTGCACCGAAGTATTTTAGTAGTGGTCCTCTCTCTCTCTCTCTCTCTCTCTCTCTCTCTCTCTCTCATAGTATTTCACATAAAACTAATTCAAATGACATTCATTACACTCATAATAACAGCACATAGAAAAATCTCTCTCTCTCTCTCTCTCTCTCTCTCTCTCTCTCTCTCTTCCTTTCCCTCTGTATATTCCCTACCTCGTTTGATATACTGATCTCCCTCCCTTTTCCCCTTTTTTTTTTCATTTCTTTTCTCTTTTAGTCTTTTCTACCAGAGATGAGGGGGAGCGAGGTATGTGAAATACATTCCTATTCATTTTGTATCTTCATATATATTCTCATTTAGCCTTCTAGTGGCTGAGGTCAACTTTCATTATATAGCAAAATAGTTGCGCGAAAAAGAAATCTCAGGACTCCTAAAATGATCATATGTATAAATAAATATATTCACTAATATATATATATATATATATATATTCACTAATATATATATATATATATATACACACACACATATATATATATATATATATATACACACATATATATATATATATATATATACACACACATATATATATATATATATATGTGTGTGTGTATGTGTGTCTGTATATGTACATACATATTTATATAATAATACAAAAAATTCATATTATAATTCACTCCTTCTGGTAAATCATGGTTTTATTTACATTTTTTAGGAAGCAACAGACAAATTTCCTTCTCTTTCCTTTTCTAACTCTTATCTAAATTAGATAAGGAAATCAATCACCCATAGAAAGGAAAATATAATGAGAAAAAGTAAAAAGCATGAAATAGAAAAAAAAAATGTATTTTGAGAGCAATGTTGTTTCATGGTAAGTTTTTCTTATTCATACTTATGTTAAACAGGCTCTCATAAGTTTTTATTTATAGTTTATATATGTAAGATCTATTTTATTGTTATTCTTTTATTATTTTTTACGTTATTTTTTTTCCTGTGTGGGCTATTATTTCCTGATAGAGTCCTTGGGCTGATAGCGTCCTAATTTTCCAACTAAGGTTGTAGCTTAACTAATAATAATAATAATAATAATAATAATAATAATAATAATAATAATAATAATAATAATAATAATCAATGTCTACTAGGAAGCGTACAGCAAGTTCATATCTGTCAAAGTTTCTTTACCTAAGTAATAAATAACTCGATTTCCATACAGTATTTCATAGGACTTTATATGGTCGCCCTTTCAGAGGAGTTTGGAACTCCTGCCTTTGTAAATCCTATTACATTTTTTAGACTCCTACGAAAGGTTTCAACGTGACGTAAATGGCAGAGGGTGACACTCTTGGTGCCATAGAAACTCGCCTCCATATAAGATCCCATTTTCCCGTATATTCAATAAATGCATAATAAATTATAATACATTACGGTGTTCCTATATTGAAAACAGACTCGGTCCCTTAGCAAAGAGGGAAATATTAGGTGTTGGGGATTAGTACTTCTAAAACGATTTTAGTATTCATGAGGATGTTTTTGTATGGAAAAATACGTCCATACATGGATAAGTATCATGAAACAGGGGAAACTACCTGTAGAGTAGCAAGAATAGAGAACGTTTCGTCATAATACATATTGGGGAATTAGTTCTTCCAAAACGATTTTAGTATTCATGAGGATATTTTTTTGTATGGGAAAATATGTCCATACATTGATAAGTATGTATTATGAAAATATTTAAACTAGAGGAGCAAGAATAGAAAAAGGTTCGTCCTAAGATTGAATACTTGGTTAAGTATATTGCAGTATATGGGAAAAGGGAAAGATGTCAGAAAGAATAATGATCGAAAAGAACAATACAATAGCCCTCTTTACTGCAGTACGGAACAAAACACTTCCTTTGTTGATTATGCTCTGTGTAGAAAAAGACGCTTCTTTTTAATGGACGCAGTTTTTGTGGGGGGCCAAGTTTCTTTTCAAATCATAGGTGAAAATGCTAAATGAGATAGTTCTTTGTTTGTTACCAGGAAGACTTTAATCACATATATATATATATATATATATATATTTGTATATATATTTGTATATATATATATATATATATATATATGTATATATATATATATATGTATATATATATATATATATATGTATATATATATGTATATATATATATATATATATATACATATATATATATATATACATATATATGTATATATATGCATACATATATATATATATATATACATATATATGTATATATATGCATACATATATATATATATATATACATATATATGTATATATATGCATACATATATATATATATATATATATACTGTATATATATATTAGAAAGACATTCTATAGTGTTTAATACTAGGTTTTACTTTATCACAAAATATTTTGTAAAAAAAATTGAATATATTGTTTTACTCTTTTCACGCCAATTAGGGAATTTATAATAAATAGTGTTTTGAGTAACATAACCAGTAGTTTGTTTTGAAAACTATTCTATATTTTGCTAATTTTTTCAGATGCTACCCAAAATGCGTAATTATTAGCTCGTCAGATATATAAGATTTGGTTAGAAATACAAATGACTCAAAAAGATATACCTTACGTAGATCATAGTTATTTCTATTTATGGAAGCAATAAAATCGATAAAGTAGATAAGAAAGATAAGAAAAATGGTGAATATTTTAAGGCCCAAAATCTTTTCGTGATTTCTGATCAAAACCACAATTAATCAAATGATGACCAAAACTAATTTACTCGGATTTCTATTCTATTCTTAATATGGGACTATTATAAAATACAATGTGCAAACAGTTCGAGAAAGGTCATATTGCTCTCTCTCTCTCTCTCTCTCTCTCTCTCTCTCTCTATATATATATACATATGTATATATATATATAATATATATATATACATATGTATATATATATATATATGTATATATATATCTTTATTTATATATATATGTATATATATATAAATGGATATATATATGTATATATATGTATATATATATGTATATATATATATATATATATATATGTGTGTGTGTGTATGTGTGTATATGTGAGTATATATTTATGATAATCCATCAATAATGCTCGCATGAATTCTTCTTAGCAGCAAACTCGCTCTGCAGTGAGATCAGTGACTCAGGGGGAAATTCATTTTACAATAAGAATTTCAGGCCAGAAAATTAATCGCAAATAAGCTGTTGAATTGACAGTTACCACCATAACCATTAGGCCATTAAGAAAGCATACGAGCTGATTCAACTGTTGATGTACATATTCCATTCAAATTACTTTCCCTCATGGAATAAAGCCGTAGCCAAATGTGCACAACTATAACCTGCTCTGCAGAAGCCATCCAGTGGGACGCATGGCATATTGTCATTACCTCTACCTGGAAACCCAAAAATTCCAGGCGGCTGAATGACGAAAAGCAGTTCACTCGAAACTACCACTACCCTAGTACCACCAAATTAGCTTTCACTATCTAAATGTTAACGTAAATTATGTTAATCTATTCCTTGAAGTACTTACACTTGCATAATTTTAAACCTGTTTGTTATAATATAAATTGTCAGAACCCTTTTCAAATAATAAACTCCCTCTTTCAAAGTTAAATCAAAACGAATACATGTACAATATTTTACAGGCTTCCGACGCAAGAGCCCGTGGCTTGCATAAGATATTTTAGTAAGTAAACATTCTTGTGCTGTTGAGTCTTTGCCCCAGCTCTCTTCAACACCACGGCAGTTCGAAAAAGTATCACCTCACCTCGACTAACCCTTCCTTCAAAAGTCGGACCAACTCCTCCTCTTCCCCCTCCTCCTCCACCTCCTCCTCCTCTTCCCCTTCACACGCACAATTCAGCTCTATTTACCTCCCCTCCTCTGTAAACAACCGAGAACTTTTTGCGGTGATTGTCGAGTTGCCAATAAAAGTTGGAATGGAGCTTCGTGGGGGAAAGCTGGCCATACCCTGGGTACCGGCCAGGCTGGGCGAACTAGTTTTGTTTAAGGTGATCTCTTTTATTTTCTATGAATAAGAAACAGTTCATTTAGTTCGGCTTCTTCGTGAGCTCGTGTGAAGAGAGGTGATTTTAAAGCTTATTGCTTTATAATTGGAATCTATAACAAGGTGTTCATTTTCCTGTAAGGAAGAAAACTCCATAATATGCAGGTATTTGGTGAGTTCCAGATTACTTTTCTTGTATTTGATGTGGATATTTTCTTTGCTTGATCCTTTTTAAATGTCTGTTTGAAAGTTTGGCAAAATGGCTGATACCTATTAGTTAATATTTTGCGTCTTGGAAATTAGCATATCCATACATATATATATATATATATATATATATAACCTTTCTAAGTGGAGATACCTTAACGTGGTGAATGGGTTTATGTATCGCCCTGATTAGCAAAGCTGTACGAGTCAAAGCCACCCATACTAAGTTGGTTGTCTATGAGCTATCAGACAAATGTTTCCCACCAATCCGCAGTTGGCCAGAGTGGTGATGAAGACTGACCAAATTCCAGCCAGGGTTGTAGCTTGGCTAGTAATAATAGTGATAATAATATGAATAAACAGGCCTTTCTCCTGCAGTGGACTAAAAACGGCTGCATTAGTAGTTGTTGTTGCTGAATATATATATATATATATATATATGTATGTATGTATACAGTACACACACACACACACACATATATATATATATATATATATGTATGTATATGTATGTATTTATATGCATGTATGTATGTATATATATGTATATATATTCATATATATATGTATATATGTATATATATATACATATGTATATATATATATGTGTGTATATATATACATATGTATATATATGTATATATGTATGTATACATGTATATATATATGTAGATATATATATATATATATATATACATAGATATACTGTATATATATATATGTGTGTGTGTGTGTGCGCGTGTATGTACATATACATATATGTGTGAATATGTGTATGTATAAGTATGCATATTTAAAGTAGATATACACACAGAGAGAGAGAGAGAGAGAGAGAGAGAGAGAGAGAGAGAGAGAGAGAGAGAGAAACGTTTATCCATATATATATCTTTATGCATTACAAGAAATCTATCGGAATTGTCTATACAGATTTTACTATAGGAGAATCTGGAAAAAAGTGTATTTACACTACGTTACTATTGCAAAATCGCTTTTACACTACAGTAATTTTCGTTGTGATTGGTACACTAATATTAGTCACCAATATCAGAAACAATTTCTTTCATAGTACCAGTATATTTAGAATTTAAGTAAAAAAAGACCTGGCGATAGTGTTAAGTTATGGAGTTTCGTGAACTGGCGTTATAACAAAGGTCATCGACGCATACGACAAAGACATTTTTAGTGTTATTTCTAAAAACTAAAAGAAAGACGGTTTAGCTAACTGGGAAAAAATAACTAATAATTGAAATAGGTTACCGAAGCATTTTGTAAGTAATGAGTTGACTTCCGTTCTTATTTCAAAACTCAACTGTTATCACGGTCAAAGGTTTAAGGTAGTGGTTCTCAACCTGGGGGAAATTTCCCCCCCGGGGGGAAATTTGAAGCTACCAGGGGGGAAATAATTACACTACCTACTAACTAAAGAAGTATCAGGTGATAAAGTTAGCCCTGATATTGATACACTGGTGCACAAGAAGCAGCATCAACCTTCTCATTAATTCAATTTTGAAGTAGAAGAATAAACAAGTCCTTTTATTTTGCTACTAGCCGCTCTCCATATACTGATAAACAAATAGTTACAGAGTAAAATGGATAGAGAGCAGTTAGTAACAACTAACCTCATAGCTCTATGGCTATGCGGTTAGTTGTTACTAACAGCTCTCTATCCATTTTACTCTGTAACTATTTGTTTATCAGTATATTTGTATAATGAAAAAATAAATTAATAAGTCGTCACAGTATGTTTTAACTACTCTTTCCCTCATACACATGAAGGGGGAAATCTGGAGGGTTGCACTGGGTGCAGGGGGGAAATGACAGGAAAAAGGTTGGGAACCACTGGTTTAAGGTTTAAAGGCCACTCATGAATGGAAGAGCCAAGGGACATTGGCAGTGCCATAGCTAGCAGGACAATACCCTACAGACTGACCATATATACATATGATCAGCACCCCAACCCATTCTCCACCCAAGCTAGGACCAGGGAAGGTTAGGCAATGGCTGATGATGACTCACCAGGTAGACCCACAGGCTTCCTGAAACCCCCCATCCTAATCTCACAAGGATGGTGAGGTTACAGACCCTAAAACAATTTTCGTGCTTGAGTGGGACTCGAACACCAGTTCGGTGAACGCCAGACAGGAACTTTTCCAATAGGTCACATCAATAAAATGTATTCACACAGAAGTAAAAATATAAGTATATTACAACTGGATGAATCTGAGACTACCGTCTAAATGTTAGTGGTTTCGACATAAAAAATAAATAAAACTTAATTTCGAGAGAAAGAAATTACATAATTCCAAATATTATTATCTACAGTAGATTCTAGAAGGAATATTAGTCATAGATATATATTAATCAGATAAAAGAAATTAGATATGGTTGTAGACCTTTCCCTCAGAAAAAAAATGTTATCAAAATATATTTGGAGATTGTCCTTGTATCTTATCCTCTTTTCTTATTTGACATTTTTACAAACATATAGCTTTTATTTTTTTCGATATGTTCAAATATATACCAGAGAAGAAATGAATCTTCTTAATGAAATTAACCACTCTTAAAACCAGTATAAGTGTCAATTGTGTTATAGTATAACCGAGCCGTTAAAAATGACGTCTAAATATTTATATAGATATGCACGCACGCACACTCGCACACACACATTCATACCACACACACACAGGTGCAAATCTTCCCACTCCCTCCCCCTGTCCAAACTACAGCCCGGTAGTTGGGCAATTTGTGGGAAAGTGTGGTTTCCGAGTGTCCCTCTCGCCACAGTATGACTACTTCCTCTCCCCCACAGCATGCCAGAAAAGATATATATATATATATATATACAGTATATATATATATATATATATACAGTATATATATATATATATATATATACAGTATATATATATATATATATATATACAGTATATATATATATATATACAG
>NC_090729.1:175986340-175996690 GCF_036898095.1 Palaemon carinicauda | reverse complement strand
TACAGGACCTCCACTTTCGTTTTACCTTGTTCTTTCAGAGTATTTAATGTTTCATATCGCGTATGTTCATTTACTGTTAAATCGTCATTGTTGTATGACTGTTGAATTAAGGAAGTCTTCAGTTTCCCCTTGAAAGCCTTAATGTTTTCAATCATTCATATTAGTTATATATCAATTAGATGTAAGAAATTAGATATGGTTGTTACCTTCCCCTCAGAAAAATTTTATCAACATATATTTGGAGATTATCATTGTATCTCTTATCATGTTCTTTTATCTTACATTTTTACAAACAAAAAGCTTTTATTTTTCCGATATGTTCAAACATATACCTACAGAAATCAAACGAATCTTCTGAATGAAATTATCCAATCTTAAAATCAGTACGGATGTTTACTGGGTTATAGTGTAACCGAGCCGTCAAAAATGTCTAGATATTTAGATAGATATGCACACAGGCACACACTCACTCATACAACACACATAGGTTCAAACCTTCCCACTCCTTCCTCCTGTCCAAATTACTATCCGGTAGTTCAGCAATTTGTGGTAGAGTGGTTTCCAAGTGTCCTTCACACCAGAGTATGACACTCCCTCTCCGCCAAAAGCTTGGCAAATATATATATTATATATATATAATATATATATATATATATATATATATATATATATATATATATATATATATATATATATATATATATATATATATATATAATTTTGCACATTTAGATGTGTTTTACATATTCAAATAAGCCATATATTTTACACCCTTAATATCTGGATCCTCTATACCTCGGGATCACAGACCCAAGACGGAATCAACTCAAATATAACAGCTTCTGGTCGGCCGGGGAATCGAACCCTGGTCCGAGAAACTGGGACGACAGCGACCTACCATTTAGCCACAAAAGGAGATAAAAGTTGATTAAAATTCACCTATGCTTATAACTGTCAAATTCAGTTTTTTTTTTTTTTTTTTTTTTACTTAGAATAGAAATCAGCCCATCTCCATATATTATAAGACATTTGCTCTTCATCATATAGGATAGATTCATTTTGCAATTTAAAAAACCCAGAATATTCCACCAAATCACCCACGATCGAAACCTTAAAAATTAATTATCCTATTCATATCACACTGGTTATTGATTGGTTATTTACATTGGTTATTTATCGTGTACTCTATAAAGTGAATATTCAGAATTCCAACTTCAGGAAACTCTTGCCAAAAAGCATCAAATGGGGCGGAACGGATGTTAGCTGAAGCAGTGGCTTTTCAGCTTAAGCTTTCTGTTGCAGAGATGTGGAAGTCATAATGCCTCAAACACAAAGTCTATTCTTTGACGGCTTTATTCCCATCCTCTTGGGGATCTTACAGGATGGCTTTGGGGATGGAAGGAGTCCCTTTTCAAGGTGAGGAGACATCTCCCCCCCTCTCTCTCTCTCTCTCTCTCTCTCTCTCTCTCTCTCTCTCTCCCCCCTTGCATATTTGAAACAAAAGGTCACTTCAGGAAAACCGCTCTCTCTCTCTCTCTCTCTCTCTCTCTCTCTCTCTCTCTCTCTCTCTCTCTCTCTCTCTCTTTTGTGTATATTTGGAACAAAAGGTCACTTCAGGAAAATCTCTCTCTCTCTCTCTCTCTCTCTCTCTCTCTCTCTCTCTCTCTCTCTCTCTCTCTCTCTCTCTTTTGTGCATATTTGAAACAAAAGGTCACTTCAGGAAAATCTCTCTCTCTCTCTCTCTCTCTCTCTCTCTCTCTCTCTCTCTCTCTCGTGCATATTTGAAACAAAAGGTCACTACAGAAAAAATTTCTCTCTCTCTCTCTCTCTCTCTCTCTCTCTCTCTCTCTCTCTCCTCTCCTCTCTCCTCTCTCTCTCTCTCTCTCTCTCTCGTGCATATTTGAAACAAAAGGTCACTACAGGAAAATTTCTCTCTCTCTCTCTCTCTCTCTCTCTCTCTCTCTCTCTCTCTCTCTCTCTCTCTCTCTCTCTCTCTCTCTCTCTCTCTCTCTCTCTCTCGTGCATATTTGAAACAAAAGGTCACTACAGGAAAATTTCTCTCTCTCTCTCTCTCTCTCTCTCTCTCTCTCTCTCTCTCTCTCTCTCTCTCTCTCTCTCTCTCTCTCTCTCTCTCTCAGAATAAGTTGGACAAGATCATTAGATCTCTCTAAACGTTTAAGCTAATTCGTTCTACCCAAGACCAAAATTGTGGTCTCCGGGGATGGACTAAAAAGTCCTTGAGACAACCAAAATCCTTGTAACTCCTTGTAACTCTCTCTCTCTCTCTCTCTCTCTCTCTCTCTCTCTCTCTCTCTCTCTCTCTCTCTCTCTCTCTCTCTCTCTCTCCTTCGTGCATATTTGAAACGAAAGCTCAATACAGTAAAACTTAACCCAGTATTTACTTTGCAATCTAATTAAGGATTTTCTTCAGCTCATATTAGATTACTCTAAGTAAATATATTAACTAATATTGTTCTTTTGAATTTGAACACAATATGGTTTTGATAAATGAACATTTTAAGCTATAATATTTTTCTTACTCATTATTTGTTGAATAAATTTGCCTTAATACCCATTCAGAATTAAAACGTGAAGCAAGTTTAACTTTTGATAAGTCCAAGAAGAGCAATGAAAAGGTAGTAGCACACATTCATCATGTAAAGGCTAATCTTCCTCTGTATAGTAAAGACCAAGTATCTGGCTGTATATTAGCATATATTTCTTCCCTGCCATGCTGAATGACCTTACGAAACGTATGACTACTTGGTCTCTCCCCATCCCTCAGGTAGGGGGAGAAGGATTACCCCAAGAGGTACACTCGGAAACAACAATCTTCCACAAATTGCATACCAGCGGGTTGTTAGGAAAGTGGGAGGGGCGGGAAGGGATGAATCTGTGTGTACGTGTGCGTGTGTGTGTGCTTATCCGTCTAACGATTTAGCAGTCATTTTTGACAGCTCGGGTTCATTAGTTTACATTATAGTCTTTATTCTCGAAGCAGTTATCTGACTAGACAGCATTAGATTTGTATGCCAGGAAAAGTTAAATGTAAAAACCAGCCAATGATGAATATCCAAGAACGGCTAAATCCCGCGACGACAGTTTTCAATACTATACGTCCGCGTCCTCATTTCCGTCCGTCACTGCGGACACCAAGCGAAGTGTAGAAGAGGAAAGGTGCAAAATCGTTGGACTATGGAAGACGCCGTTTGGGATTCCATTAAGAGTCCATTGTGCTGTGGGAGATGAGATGATCGTTGTGGCGATGCCAAAGCTTTTGCCGATGAAAGTGTGGGGGTGTGGATGAGGAGGTGGGTGGGAGCAGTCTTTGGTAAGTGGGTTACCTGGAGGAAAGGGGCAGCGGTTGTTTGCTAGATTGGGTGCTAATGGGATGAGAGAGAGAGAGAGAGAGAGAGAGAGGAGAGAGAGAGAGAGAGAGAGAGAGAGAGAGAGATTCACATGTATATCTATCAGAGAACAAAAATTTTATTATAAACGTTAACACAAACTAAACCCTTTTCTAGCTCTTGTCTTAATGACTCCATGATTTGAAATATCATTTGAGAGAGAGAGAGAGAGAGAGAGAGAGAGAGAGAGAGAGATTCACATGTATATCTATCAGAGAACAAAAATGTTATGATAAGCGTTAACACAAACTAAAACCCTTTTCTAAGCTCTTGTCTCAATAACGGCAGGATTTGATCTATCATTTGAGAGAGAGAGAGAGAGAGAGAGAGAGAGATGAGAGAGAGAGAGAGAGAGAGAGAGAGATACACATGTATATTTATCAGAGAACAAAAATGTTAATATAAGCGTTAACACAGACTAAAACCCTTTTCTAAGCTCTTGTCTTAATGACATCATGATTTGATATATCATTTGAGAGAGAGAGAGAGAG
This sequence comes from Palaemon carinicauda, assembly GCF_036898095.1. NCBI lineage: Eukaryota > Metazoa > Arthropoda > Malacostraca > Decapoda > Palaemonidae > Palaemon > Palaemon carinicauda. Next base: position 175,992,792 of record NC_090729.1, on the reverse strand, counting down.
AGAGAGAGAGAGAGAGAGAGAGAGAGAGAGAGAGAGAGAGAGATGAACCAATTTGTTAAACCAGATAAAAGACTTGAAACAAACGTTTTGATTCATGTTTCTCCCTTTAGAGATAAAACTAAGGATGCAAATCGTTTGAAGTTTACCCTCTCTCTCTCTCTCTCTCTCTCTCCCTCTCTCTCTCTCTCTCTCTCTCTCTCTCTCTCTCTCTCTCTCTCTCTCTCTCTCTCAAAGATTAGATCAAATTATACTGTTATTAAAACAGGCGCTTGGAGTAGAGATTTAGCCTGCGTTATCATTTATAATCACATTCGTTTCGATGATAAATTTACAAGTGAATCTCTCTCTCTCTCTCTCTCTCTCTCTCTCTCTCTCTCTCTCTCTCTCTCTCTCTCTCTCTCTTTTGCAAACAGTGTGATTCTCTTAACGATTCCCAATGCAGCTTCTTGCATAAGAAAAAATCAGTAATATTGAATTGAATACGCTCAATTTTATTTTTACACATTTCCAATATATCTTTGTTTTTGCACTCCGACATCTACCTATAGCAGAACTGAGCATGACCATTTCATGAACATACTGAAGAGGTGCTTAGTGCTTACCGTTCAAAGGCCATTATCTATCCATTAGTCTTCATGAGGTAGATAATAAATAGCTACATGTTGGTGGTTCATGTAAAGAACATTTATATACTATTGGTTTTTGTTGAAATTTTATTCCAATCTAATTTCTAACATAGAGAATAACTAGCTACATGTTGACAGTTCATATAACAAAAATTTATATACCATTGGTTTTTGTTGAAGTTTTATTCCAAATTAATTTCAAGCATTTATGTATAAAAAGTAAATACTTAAATGTGCAATCTATATAGGGCTTCCCATACAGTGCCTTATTACAACTACCTAGCCTACATGTTGGTAGTCCGTTTAAATAAATTTTATATCGATTAATTTTTGTTGAAGTTTTATTCTAAATTGATTATTAAAACTGCAGAACATGAATGTAAAAAAAAGGAAATACTAAGAAAAAAAAGGGGCAATTGTACAGCTTCCCATACAACGCCTTATTTCAACTACTCAGCCGACGACAAATTCGCGAAAATGATCCGTTTTGCAGTGCTTGCAACATGTCCGTGTCCTCATATCAGTCCGAGCGAAATGTCGAAGAGGAAAGGTGCAAAATCGTCGGACTATGGAAGACGCCGTTTGGGTTTCCATTAAGAGTCCATTGTGTTGTGGGAGATGAGATGATCGCTGTGGCGATGCCAAAGCTTTTGCTGGATGATAGTGTCGGGGTGTGTGGGGGGTGGGGGTCGAGGGGGGGGGTCTTTAGAAGGAGTTTGTGGGAAAGGGTGTTTGCTGGATTAGGCGCTAATGGAATAGGAGAGAGACAGTGATAAAGGTTTCGATGGAAATGTCAAATCATCTTTAACTTTGGCTAAATACTATGTAGATCTTGGCTAAATAGACATTGATAGAGATGTAAAGAAATTAAATCTATCCACGAATTATATTGTCACTCAAGGATTCGAGAAAATGAAGCATAATCATCAGTTCAAGAGAGAGAGAGAGAGAGAGAGAGAGAGAGAGAGAGAGAGAGAGAGAGAGAGAGAGATTTTTTAACTTTTATTTAAGAGAGAGAGAGAGAGAATTAAACCAAAAGGGAATTTTAGAAAGAAAAAAATAGGGTGAACAAACCTACAACATATTTTCATTCCCTTTCAATTTAAATTTTCAAGTTAAGGTCTGATCTATCCATCGGAGCAAAAGAGTTGATGTTTGTCAAGTCAAATTGGATTTACACTCAGATAATTATACCAAAGAGGTAACGACGACACTTCAAAAGCGGCCGTATCCAGTGTGATTAGAAATGCTTGATTAAATGATACTTTTCTTGTAAAGAATATCATCCAAAAGTCAGCATCAATTTTACAAAAATAAAAAGAATATATATATATATATAATATATATATATATATATATATATATATATATATATATATATATATATATATATATATATACAGTATATTTATATATATATATATATATATATATATATATATATATGTATATATATACATATACATATACATATATATGTATAAATATATATATATATATATATATATATATATATATATATATAATATATACATATATGTATGTGTATATGTATATATATGTGTGTGTTATATATATATACTATATATATATATATATATATATATATATATATATATATATGTATGTATATATATATATATATATATATATATATATATATATATATATATGTATATATATATATATACACACATATGTATATATATATATATATATATATATATATATATATATATATATATATATATACTGTATATATATAGCTTTGTATATAATTGAACTTGAAAATAACTGTCGTTAGGAGTGAAACCATGCAAACAATAATGTAATATGATATTTATGCAATTTTGCTTTAATACTTACTTGTTTTTATATCTAGCATTCTCGTTTCTATTAATTTCTATTAAGATTACATATATCCCACCCACCTCTCTCTCTCTCTCTCTCTCTCTCTCTCTCTCTCTCCTCTCTCTCTCTCTCTCTCTCTCTCTCTCCTCCTCCTTTGTCAGTGTCTCCCTTTTTGTCTGTATATCTGTAATATTACGAGAACTGTAATATAATTAAACGGGGTGCACTCTACGTCAGATACAAAAGAACAGTCGTTAATAGAATATTACGCAGTCAGTGATAATTCAACCGAAATTAATATATTCCAGATTAAGTCTTCAGTAATCAGCCAGGTAGATTAATGGAATTACAAGTGAAATATTTTGCTTTTGAATTTCTAGACAAGGAAAGCATATTCCATATACAAGCACAGGAGTAGAATGCCATTGAACATTTCTTAAGGAGCAGATATTGTTCTTAGGAATTTTATACGAGTTTTCAATTTACAAATAAATTTAACAATTTCTTGAAAATTTATGTTAGTTTAGAGATGATCAGAAGACAGCTATTTGGTAAACGTTTATTCTTGTAAAGAAGTTGTTCTAGGAATCTAGATGATTCTTTAAGGTCAAACAACATTTACAGTTAATACTAATTTGAATAAATAAACAAAGACATACCTACGTTTATATATATATATATATATATATATATATATATATATATATATATATATATATATATATATATATATATAGTGTGTGTGCGTGTATGTATGCATATATAAACACACGCACATATATATATATATACTATATATATATATATATATATATATATGCATATATAGTATATATATATATATATATATATATATATATATATATATATATATATATATATACATGTCTTTGTGTGTAAAATATGTCTGTATATGTGTGTGTGGAATATCGTCTAATCTCATTAAGTCTAGAAATTACTCAAAATTATTTTCGCAGCCTCCGTCTCGTTCTAATGTATTCTCTCTTTATGAACCACAGTTTAACTCCTGAAATTACACCAATTCACATCCGCGTCTTGACGCCATTCAGAATTAACGAGAAAGCCCATTTCCCGGGATGTCATCTTGAGAGAGAGAGAGAGAGAGAGAGAGAGAGAGAGAGAGAGAGAGAGAGAGAGTTTTCGTAACATTCATTGAAATGAGAGACCTTGAGCGTGATAACAATGGGGGCTCACGAAACGACAGAAAGCTCCCATTTGTTGGTATAATGCGACCGCTTTTGGAGTTGGAGCGTTCTGTTGACAGTGATGTGGAAGGTCGCTTAACCTTAAACTGTTTGAAGGAAATATTATAATAATTTTCCATATGTTAGGATAAGTAATTCTTTTATGAAGAGGTAATTTTGTGTAATATGCATACCGGTAGCGAATAGATGACGCTCGTATATTACCGGCGCTGTGATTCCCAAGATAAACAGATGTCATTTACTTTGGTTCGGGGTCATATTCAGTAACAAATCAGGTGAGAAGAGAAATATAGAGCCTTCTCAATAGCCATATTTAGAAAGAGGTATAATTAATGATACAGTAAAGGAGAGAGAGAGAGAGAGAGAGAGAGAGGAGAGAGAGAGAGAGAGAGAGAGAGAGAGAGAGAGAGAGAGAGAGAGAGAACTAAACAGTTTCTTCTGTGACTTTAATCTGTAAGTTGAAATGAGGAGTGTTTAGCATGCAAAAGTTGGGTTGTAGAAATGTGTGTGTGTGGGGGGGGGGATTACTATGGGTAACGACTTCTGAAGATCAATGAAAATAAAGATCTTGAGAATTAAGTAATACTGAAACAAGAAGCAGCCATTGATATCTTGATGTTAGTCGTTATAAAATATCTTAAGACGAGTTTGAGTTCAAGGTAATTATGTAGCAGACAATAGGTATGATATATTAAACTTCTTGTAGGTTTCACAATTATTCTGAAAAGCACAGCGTAATACTTTATAATGGACGACTCTATATTTAGGATTTTGATATTTCACGCGGGCAAGTCGGCAGATGGCAGGCTCTGTGATACCATGACTATCATCACGAAGTACTTTGTGGTGACGCATGGTACCTCCCTTTTACAATATACTCCTGTTACTTGTATTTTGATAGTACTTTTGCATATATATATATATATATATATATATATATATTATATATAATATATATATATATATATATATATATATATATATATATATATGGTAGGTAGTAAGTTGGCCAGGACACCAGCCACCCGTTGAGATACTACCGCTAGAGAGTTATGTGGTTCTTTGACTGGTCAGACAGTACTGCATTGGATCCCTCTCTCTAGTTGCGGATCACTTTCCCTTTGCTTACACTTGCACCGAATAGTCTGATCTATTCTTTACAGATTATTCTCTGTCCTCGTTCACCTGACAACACAGATTACCATACAATTTCTTCTTCACCCAAGGGGTTAACTACTGCACTGTAATTCTCCAGTGGCTACTTTCCTCTTGGTAAAGGTAGAAGAGACTCTTTAGCTATGGCAAGCAGCTCTTCTATGAGAAGGACACTCCTAAATCAAACCATTGTTCTCTAGTCTTAGGCAGTGCCATAGCCTCTGTACCATGGTCTTCCACTGTCTTGGGTTGGAGTTCTCTTGCTTGAGGGTACACTCGGGCACACTATTCTCTCTCGTTTCTCTTCCTCTTGTTTTGTTAAAGTTTTCATAGTTTATATAGGAAATATTTATTCAAATATCATGGTTCTTAAAATATATTATTTTTCCTTGTTTCCTTTCCTCACTGGGCTATTTTCCCTGTTGGGGCCCCTGGCTTATAGCATCATGCTTTTCCAACTAGGGTTGTAGCTTAGCAAGGAATAATATTAATGATATATATATGTATTTATATATATATATATATATATATATATATATATATATATATATATATATATATATATATATATATACCATGTATAATATATACATCATATGATTTTCAACAAGTACCCCACCGCTGACAAGAACCTACTAAACCCTAAAGTCAAGAGAATAATCTTTGTGGTTCTTCCCTATCTCGCAGAAATCACCGATATACCTTAATGAAGATGACCACCCATTCAGTTATGAGGGTCGGGGGGAGATTGGCACGTTCCTCTTCCACATTATCTTCACATCAAACAAGGGAATGTTGATGAGCTGAGGATTTGCATGTGTTTGCATGTGATCACATGGAGATTTTACCCTTTAGCAAACAATCTTCTGTATGGGGAATTATATTTGGAGAATGAGAGAGGAGAGGTGATGGTTTTGCTTCGGGTAATCTTGGGAAACTTGAGACGATTCAAGGAAATGGTGTATGGTGAAGAAGTTGTATGAGGTGTTTGTTATTGCATGAGTAAATGGAATTTATAAATCTCATTTTAATTGCTAATATGGAAGCTAGAATAATTGTTGAATATGAGGTGTTTTTAATACATGAGTAAATGGATTTTTAAATTTTATTTCAATTGGTAATATGATAGCAAGAATGGTTGTTGAATATAAGGTGTTTGTTAATGCAAAAGTAAATGGAATTTTTCATATTATTCTAATTGCTGATATGGAAGGTAGAATGGTTGTTGAATATGGTGTTTTTTGATACATGAGTAAATGGATTTTTTTTATTTTACCTTAATTGGTAATATGATAGCTAGAATGGTTGTTGAAAATACAGTGTTTGTTATTGGATTTTTTCATTTGATTTAATTGTTAATATAACTGTTAGAATGGTTGATAAATGTAATTTCAGTGAAAAGAATTACATTATTTGAAATTAGTAAGCGGTTTTTATTTGAGAACAAAGTCCTCAGAAGAGTATTGGGAGTTAAATGGTAGGACAGAATTAGAAATGTAAGAGAGATTACTCGCGTGCCATATGTGGATGAGGTCGTGGTGAGGGGTAAATCGAGATGGTTTGGGTATGCTCTTCGTACTCCCCAAGAGTGATT
>NC_090729.1:175973840-175976340 GCF_036898095.1 Palaemon carinicauda | reverse complement strand
GATGTTACAAGTCAGCTGAGGATTATCCTCAAAACTATTTCTCCTAAGTAAGTTATGTTATTACTGATCCACTTATATTTCTAATTGTTTAATTACTAGTTTATTAGATTATTATCTTTTAGTTACTCTGATGGGAAAGAGCAGGATTGCATTGCTGAATTTCTCTTCACTAATTGCAATTTAACTTTGAAGATGTCAGCCATTATTCAGCATCGTTCAAACTATATTTCTGAGAATATGGAAATTCCCATTGAGGTCGTGCTTATTCTTTTTAGCTTTTTAATGAAGTCACTGGACCATCATCAAAACAAAACTTTGTACTTAGTGCTTACATCTCTGAAAATTTCTTTAGATTAAAAGTTTTTTTGAGGGTTTAAGATTTTTACCCTCTAAGTCAAGAGTAAAATCATACGATGATGCTGAAATTAAACGGGTGTGGAAATAAGCTTGGACCAAATATCTGTTTCTTCTAGATATTTATATTTCTTAGAAAATTATCCTTTGATAATATGATATCATTCCGGGTAATCATTTTAATCTTGCTACAGTTATTAATAACAAAAAATACAGTAAGGTTAATCATATAAGTAATATTGCAATATCTTAACCCAATTGATATGAAGAAACTCGTCCAATTCTTTAAGTAGGTTTTTATCACGATCAATGAAGGGTCATTGTGGTAGAGGTATTTACTGTACAAAACCCTATCAGAATACAGAAAATAGTTTCTTAATGGGCTTTATTTTTTTTGCATATGTCATTTTCACCTAAAACGATAGTATGCACAAAATAAAAATGAAAATATGGATGGAAGTGAAAGTGAAACGATATTTTAGCAAATATTATTTGCACTCAAAACGATAGTATGCCAAAATAAGATGGATAAAAATGAAAGTAAAACGAGAATTTGTCGACATTCTCAAAGAACGATTTATAACTATGATGGTGACACAAGCAGTATTTCTTCAACCTGAGTTAAATCAGAGAAAGCATAACACCGATGTCCTCATTAATTAAATGCGTCATATGATATCTGAATCCTTTGTTGGCTAACCTTCACATCCGGTCCATTAAACAGGTTTTATTGCGCTGAGAAGAGAGACCATAATGAAGGTATTTACTGTGCATTAAACTTCTAAAAAAAATATGAAATGCTACACCGAAGGTTTGAATAGTCTCGCCTCTTGAAGACATAAAGGTTATAGATAAAGAAAAAATCAAAGCCAATAGAAATGAAATAACTGGATTATATATTTCTATCCGTCATATCAGATATTATTATTATTATTATTATTATTATTGTTGTTGTTGTTGTTGTTGTTGTTGTTGTTGTTATTATTATTAATATTATTATTGTTATTATTTATTATTATTATTATTATTACTATCATCATCATCACATTATTATTATCATTATTATTATTATTATTATTATTATTATTATTATTTATTATTAATATTATTATTGTTATTATTTATTATTATTATTATTATTACTATCATCATCATCACATTATTATTATTATTATTATTATTATTATTATTATTATTACTACAAGATAGACTATATATTGAAGTTAAATAGCTTTACCAAGAATTCTCCTGAAATGCCAAGTCTCCGTTTGTTATTGTTAATAATTTTAATAACTTATAACCTGGTTACATTACAGATAGCAAGAACATATAGGAATAATAATTTGAGATGACCATTTGGAAGGCTTTCTAAATGGAAAAAACGTAAATGCCATTTTCTTCTTAGCCTAAAAATGACTGGAGCTAAGTTTGCTTGAAGTGATGCTATATTTGAATTTTGGACGAACTACCAGTAAACGAAACTATAGTCAATTCTTTTTAGTGAGGAAGATTTGCACTGACTCGCAGGGGTGCCCTTTTAGCTCGGAAAAGTTTCCTGATCGTTGATTGGTTCGACAAGATAATTCTAACCAATCAGAGAGCAGGAAACTTTTCCGAGCTAAAAGGGCACCGCTGCGAGTCAGTGCAAATGCGCCTCATTAAAAGTTGATTGAGTATAGTAACTGTACGAAAAGGAATGAAAAAAAATATGCAAAGCCTAGAAAATAAACTCAGCCATTTATCTTTCGCTCTGAAATATCTGTCAAAATCTTATATTAATTATTACTCTCCTAATGAACCGATTTTGAAAAGACTGGAAAAGGAAGAGAGATCTTGTTTGTGACTCTCCTCTTGACATCGAGATTCAGAAATTAAATAGAATTTAGAAATTTCTTGGCACGTTTAAAGGTTTAAAGGCGGCTCGTGAATGGTACGGGCAAGTGAGAATGACAATGCTCTGGCAGGACAATGCCATAGAGACTCCCCATGTATTTATATGATCAGCAACTAAGCCCCCTCTCCACCCAAGCTAGGACCAGGAACAGCCAGGCAATGGCTGCTGATGACTCGGCAGGTAGACCTGTAGATTCCTGCAAACCCCCATCCTTAGCTCACAAGGATGGTGAGGTTGCAGACACTACAAGAA
>NC_090729.1:175956639-175963340 GCF_036898095.1 Palaemon carinicauda | reverse complement strand
AAATGAATGTGAATCTTATAGAAATGACTTTATATGGCTACCCTTGACAAGAAAGAAAGAAGGAAAAGTAGAAAGGCATATGTTCAAGAGTACCATGGTGCTAGGGACTTTTAAAACAAAGATTGTAGGAAGAAAGGTTATTTATGATGATACAAGAATGGAAATAGGTCGGAAAAATTATCATGACGGAAATTTCATTAGCTTCATCAAAGTCTGTCTTTAACTGGATCAACATTTTTCTCTCTCTTTCTTTAGGATTACTACTGGGGTGAATAGGTATATTTGAATCATAATGGAAATCATAACATTTATTATGGTAAAATTACTAAAACACGCTACTGTGGAAGATTTTTATCTAGGTAGCCGGCTGTGTCTCTGGAAAACTACTTGAGATGGAATTCAAGTTTGATTGACATAGGGCAATGTAACAATGTTCATGGCTTCCATTGCATTGATCTTTCATGTTTCAGGGTATCTTGCATTCATTTACTTGGTGTTAGTAATAGGTTCAAAATAGACTTTATCAAAACGATGTACTTAAAGAAGTTGTCTCAGAGGCAAAATTGAAAATATACTTTTACATTGGAATTCGAAAAAAAAGATGTTCAGTTAAAATTCAAAAGTCACCGTCATAAGAGTGTGACATGGGACTTTTGAAATTTGACTGTACCTTCTAGATCATGCTTTAACATGATGCAAATGAAATCGAAATCTATCTACATAGTGCTGTTGTCAATTTCCAGACGCAGTTTTCATTTAACAGCAATCATAACCAAAGTCTATAATTTGTAACAACTTACGTCATTGTTCTATTTTCCTTGCTCGCAGACTATCGAAGTGAGCCGATTCGACCACGGGAACCAGTATGTGAAATTCGGAGAGAGAAACTCCACTATCTCCTATATTATTTATAGGATGTATGCATACAACTTCCTTATTCCATTCCTGATCACTTTAACAGCGTATTCGCTGATGGCAGTTACAGTAAGTAAGGTGAATACCAGCTCTTATTCTTTTAACAGTTTATTAACTGATAGTCAGCACATTAAAGTGATTAGGTTAGGTTAGGTCACAATAAGCAAGGTGATTAACCAGCTCTTGATGTTTTTTTTTAACAGTTTTTTTCGATGATGACCATCAGAGTATGGTAATTCACCAGCTCATATTATTCTAGTAAGAGTTTATTCACTGATAGCCGCCACAGCTAGTAAGGTTATTAACCAGCTAGTGTTGTCCTTTTAGCAATTTATTTACTGATGCCCATCACAGTAAAGTCATTAACCAGCTCTTGTTCTTTAAACAATTTACTCCCTAATAGTCATCATAGTCAGGTGAATAGCCAGCTATTTTTGGTCCCTTTTAACAGTTTATCCACTGATGGCCGTCACAATATGTGAGGTATTTAACTTGCTCTTGATGTCATTTTAACAGTATATTCACTGATGGCTGCCATAGTATGTTAGGTATTAGCAGATTCCTACGTTTGATTAAACATGACTAGAGGTTCAAGAAATGGTGTATTTTTCATTGGAGTTATTGTATAGTTATTACATTACGTGCATACGAAATTCTTTCTAGTATTTTTCTCTTGAATTCCAAAATCAGCAAGTTGTCCAAAAAAAAAAAATAATATGGATCACATATTTTCAGTCCTATGATACTAATATATCTTTGACATTTATCTGATTTTCATAAACATTTGTCATACAATATTCAGACGATACGAAGTGCTTCAGTAAATAGTCGTTGAAAAGTAATATACGATATACGGTATACTAGTAATATAATTTATATGTTCAGATAAGATACGGTTAAGGGTTGATTATTTTTTCGCTTACTTTTAGCAACAAGGGAGACGTCTTCTTTTATTACAGAGAATTGAGCCATCGATTGAAAATATTCAGTTGATTTCGATTTGGTTCAAACTGTAACTGTAAACATAAACTCTTTTTAACCTATGCAGCAGCTAGCAACATTTTTTTCTACAAATTATAAATTAAAATTCAAATTAATATATATTAAATTCTATCGATTCTAATTTTGTAAGGATAAAAAAGACGACGCTTTTCTCATTTAGTTCTTTTGATATACTTTTTTCTTGATGACATATTTCCTCTATAGAGATATAGAAAATAGAAATAAGACTTGTGCCTACCTCTTTCAGATTCTCTACCAGAAATTCAAAACGAAGACTTTGGGGAAAACTGATCACGTCACTTTCACCATACAATTCATCATTTTGATCGATCTCCTGCTGGACGCGCCCCACGCCATAGCCCACTTCACCAGGGCCAAACGAGCAACCATGACAATTGTCCACATGATCTTCCACATGCATTTGGTGATAGACCCCCTCATCTTTCTCTTCTTGAATCCACACAACAGGCGTGTCATTTTGGAAACCGCCAGAGGTTCCCTTCCTCAGAGGTTCGCTGCTTATTTACCACCTGCTACGGCTAGTACCAACACCCAACCAAAGGACAGTCATCCGATGCTTAATTCACCCACGCCACACTCCCGCCGGAAGTTCGAAATTAATCAGCAGGACAACGGAGATTCGCTTAGACTTAAGCTGGCGCAAAACCCGTCGAATGCTGGTCAGTACAGATACAAAGATGATGAGAAGGCCAGGCCGTTAATGCCCTTAGACGCAAGCAATTCCTTAGGACCTCAGCTTACGAGGACAGACGATGAGCTCGCGAATATTCCACTAACGCCACCAGTTGATGTTTCCCAAAAAGGGTTTGGAGATGCAGAACCATAGGATGGCTTACGATGTATTATAATCGGTAAAGGGAATGCATTTCAACTGTCAAAATTGTGTACTTTTGTAATATCTACTGAAGGTACAAACTGTCTGTTTTGCATGAAATGTAATTTCAAAATAATCAAATTACTCATCATATCTTGGACTTTGAAATATGCAAATTAATGTTTATGACCTCTTTGATAGGATTTTTATATACCCTCTTTATAGTATTGTCAGATTGACAATGTGCAACCTATTCCTTTAATTATTTAAACAGATTATCGGCCAGGTACACCATGATGTCTCAACACAAAGAATCTAGCATATTCCTCGGGATTTTAGATATCATGTTTGCTTTCATGGTGCATAGAAATATTACAGTTTAAGAAACTGATTTTTTGAATTTTTTTGTAATTATTACAAATTGATGAAATTTTCCATCGTTATATGTCTCAACTAATAGATTGATCAATAAATCCATAGTCACTCGTGCTACAACTCAACTTTTTTTTCATAACCAATTACAATACATATAGATTTATTCCCTTATTTCCTTTCCTTACTGGGATATTTATCCTTGTTGGAGCCCTTGGGCTTAGCTAATAACAACAATAACAACAACAACAATGATAATAATAATAATAATAATGATAATAATAATAATAATGATAATAATAATAATAAGAAGAAGAAGAAACTCACGTAATGCACACGCTTTTTATTGTTTAATAATATCCAGATTCGCAATAATATTTAGAAAAGCGTCTAAAACTGATTTACAATACTGCCTCAACTCGATCTTGCCAAAACATACGCATAATAAAGTGCCTATACATAGACAAATGGATAGATGGATAGATAGATAGATAGATAGATAGATAGTAAAAAACTCACAATTTAGACTTCCCGCTGTCCTCTCTCACCACCAGCCAATATATAAGTATGCAGAAAGAGGATACCCTACATTCCCGACACTCTTTTATAATGCCAAACGTTTTTACTGTTTGAGTTAGTTAGACTTTATTTACAATAATTAATATTTGCAGAGTTATATTCAGTTGAAGGTTGCCTCTATGATATTTTAGTTTCAAAGAGCCACACTTCATAATCCTTGCCTGCAAATGACTTTGTAAAACGAAATTACTTCAGAATATTGGACAAAACATTTACTTAATAAGTATCTTTATGATCTGAGTAAATGTCACCTCTCCATAGTTGGGTCCTTATTTTCAGTGCGTCTGAAAGTTCGCCCACAGCAACAGGAGGCCGGTGGCAACCAAGTCCCAAGCCGTCCGTCTCATTGAATTAATAGTCATTTCCTTGTCTTTGTTAATTTTCATAAGAAACCTTGCGTAGGATGGGCTCGTCGGAAGTGATAGGACTGTAAGGAGAGGAGCTGTTGTTCTTAGTATGACACGCCCAGGTTTTTGCTCCTCAAAATAATCACTAGTGACTTCATTCAGTGTTCTGTTCGTCAAAATAATTACTAGTGACTTCATTCCGGTGTTCTGTTCGTCAAATAATTACTAATGACTTCATTAAGGTGTTCTGTTCATCAAATAATTACTCGTGATTTCATTCAGGTGTTCTGTTTGTCAAAATAATTATTAGTTACTTCATTCAGGTGTTCTGTTCGCCAAAATAATTGCTAATGACTTCATTCAGGTGTTTTATTCGTTAAATAATTACTAATGACTTCATTCAGGTGTTTTATTCGTTAAATAATTACTATTGACTTCCTACGGGTGGTCTGTTCGTCAAATAATTACTAGTGATTTCATTCAGGTGTTCTGTTCGTCAAAATAATTATTAGTTACTTCATTCAGGTGTTCTGTTCGCCAAAATAATTACTAATGACTTCATTCGGGTGTTTTATTCGTTAAATAATTACTAGTGACTTCCTACGGGTGGTTTGTTCGTCAAATAATTACCAGTGACTTCATTCAGCTGTTCTGTTCGTCAAAATAATTACTAGTGACTTCATTTCCATTTCTATGCGAGAGATTTCAGGACGTTTGAGGATTCTTGACTTCTGCAAAAACAACTGCCAGGTATGAAAGATGATCCTATGTCCTTTGTGTGTTTATTAGTTAATATTTTTCTCGCTGGAAGAGTTGGGAGTCTTAGGAATAATTACTGAAAGTTATCTTGAATAACTTCACCAATTCATTTGTGATATACCTTGTTGTCTTAATATGGACATAAAGATAGACGCAATATATTTCTTATATTGTTTAAAATTCTACGGTATCTAAAAAACTTATAGTTGACAACAATTTATTTTTCATATATTCTGTAGAAACTGGATTTAACTTATAGTTTTATTATGGACATAAAAATAGATGTAATATCTTTCATATATTGTTAAGAATTCTATAGTATCTAAAGAAAAACTTATAGTTATGTCAACAATATCTTTATCATATATCTTGTAGATACTGGATTTAACTTTCTTTTTTTATATGGACATAGAAATAGACGCGATATCTTTCTTATATTGTTAAAAATTCTACAGTATCTATATTAAAAAAAACTTATAGTTATGTCAACAATATCTTTTTAATATATCTTGTAGATACTGGATTTAACTCATTTTTATATGGACATAGAAATAGACGCAGTATCTATCTTATATTGTTAAAAATTCTACAGTATCTATATTAAAAAACTTATAGTTATGTCAACAATATCTTTTTCATATATCTTGTAGATACTGGATTTAACTCATTTTTTATATGAACATAGAAATAGACGCAGTATCTATCATATATTGTTAAAAATTCTACAGTATCTATATAAAAAAAACTTATAGTTATGTCAACAATATCTTTTTCATATATCTTGTGGAAACTGGATTTAACTTATTATCTAAATATACTGTAGATATAGAATAGACGCAATATTGTTCTCGTATTGTTCAAAATTCTATATTATGCAAAAACCAACGTTTAATTATTTCAACAATATCTTCATCATATACCTTATAAAAACTGAATTTAACATATTGTCTAAATATGGACATAATGATAGACGCAATATCGGTCTCATATTTTTCAAAATTCCATAGTATGCAAAAATAAATTAATTGTATCAACAATATCTTTATCATAAATCTTGTAGAAATTGACAGAATTATTTCAGGTTCAGGAACTGTCAACCAGCAATGATATAAAAGTTCTTATAAAAATACTTCTTAATGCATCATCAGACAATACTCTTTTTATATTTCCTTGAAATATAAAAGTCAACAAATACAGCAACATTTTAGTTCATAGACTTAACAGACGTACCACTTTGTCATCAATAATTCTAGAGAAACCCCCCCCCCCTCACAAAAATGTCTTCGATGGCCCTTGAGTAAAATGGGAAAGATTTTTATCAGTGTTTTGGTCTTCTCGTCTGTCCTTTCCTTATCTGATAATTGAGGCAATTGAGAATTCTTTGAACTAGGGCCACGTCCCTCTTCAGTTTTGTTTTCGCCCATTATTTGTTTATTTCCTATTTTCTAGTCCCACCATTGATCAGTTGTTTAATAAACATTGCTTTCGTAAAGTTAATAGAATTTTTTTCTAATTTAAAGTCTAGTGTAGCACTCGTATTCCTTTCAAAAAGATTGCCACAATTCCAGGCCACAATAATGTTACCACAATTCCAGGGTCAATAAGGTTACCATAATTCCAGGCCACCTTTGGAGAAGTAACCCTGCTGGTATTATGTCCAGATTTTTCCAGATAAAATAACTAATCCCATAAAAAATATAGGATTCTACTACTTCACGAAAATAATAAAAAGATGGAACCAAAGAGAATGATTTCTGACTTTACGGTGATCTCAGAATTCACCAAAATAGCAATGAAACGAGCAACTCTTATCCCAATCCTGCCATCTTGCTGATACTTCGAAAAAAGATGAAGTCCCCTTTTTTGTATTCATCAGATTCCTCAAATTCACT
>NC_090729.1:175946639-175951639 GCF_036898095.1 Palaemon carinicauda | reverse complement strand
AATTTTTTTATTCTTTTGAAGGATATGATTTTTTAATGTTTCCATACATCTGCATGAGTAAGACCAACAAACTTAAAATATATACATAATATACTATATACTCTGAAACCAATTCCTAAAGAAATAGTTAGAGGCAGCAATCCTTATGGATTGCTGCCTCTAACTATTTGGAATATGATCATACTCTAATGACTAATGTAGAATTGTTATATTTGATGATATATTGTAGGATAGGATAGATAAGAATGAATACTGTATACATGTAAAAAGAAATATACTTCACCTTTAAAGGTCACAATAAATATAAAGCTCGGGCAATGTGTGGAACAGACGCTACATTTAGAATGTGGCTCTCTACTGGTAAAGCTGGAATCACACAAGTCTTTTTTTTCACCAGTATCGAGCCGTTGCTGCTGAAAACGGGAAACCGGGAGCTTGTTGCATCGAGATATTGGCTTCCCGACTGGACGGGAAGCAGCGAGCACAAACCGCGGCCATGACTTCGGTTATAAACAAACAAGATGGCAACTGCAAATAGGATGTGCTCTTGCTTGGCAATCTTGGGTCCAACAAGCCTCAAAAGATAATAAAAATCAGCTTTGTTCATCCTGTGGTAGTTATAGAATTCTTCAATTCACGTAATATTCCGAGAATACATGTTACTGCAACAGTCAGAAAATTTCTGGCCGCCATGATGATGTCAGCTGATCGCTTTTGTTTACAATTTTTCCTATTTCTCCACGAACTGCGAAATCGTAGTGAGACCCTACAGTACTTTCGCTCGCAAGGATCGGATGGAGGTTGACGAAAAGCTTGAGTAAGAAACGACTAGATGATTCCAGCAAAGAGTGCTAGTCCCAAGCAATATTTATGGCCCTAGCTAATGCTGGAAACTATATAAGGTATTCCATCTTTTTTATTTGGGCTTAGGGTACAGCAGTAAAAAGGAGCACCAGTTAATTCAAGAAAAATATCCTCAAGATCTAATCGAGAATGAAAAATGTATAGCACCATAATCTTGCATACTTTTTACTCGTGTTCCCATGTTTTGACATTTCATAGTCTTTCATTCATTACCGCACTTTTAAGGTACTTCCCGTTTTCCAATATATCTAAACTCCACATCCATCTGACTAACCAGAAAGTCATATCCTATTTCCTCCTATTACAGTTGTCTCTCTTTATCCTTAATCTTACCACAGAATTTGTTGCCTCAGGGGTGTATGTATGATGACGGCTATGTCCCCATAAATCCCTTATTTTCAACCCTATCGCTAAAAATACGACATTCTAAGGGGGGCCGCAGGGGACTAGGTTAGGTTAGGTGGGGAAGTTTAGGTTAGATGTTCTTCTAACTTCTACGTACGCAGGAGGTTCTGTCCGTCGTTATGCAAAGGTTCCGTTGTCTCTGTGCGGTTCTTTCACAAGTCCTCTAGTTATAAATAGCTCACCAACATATCCTAGAACTTTCGACATCATAATCTCTCTTTTGCTGATCCTTAGTATTTAAGAGTTTACGAAAACTTTCCTCTATTCATGCACCTATTGATACATCTCTTCGTTCATGTTATCGAACTCAAAGACATTTACATGATAACAGTAATTATTAATACTAACATACCTCGTTCTTCTTGCACGGGTGCTCTTCACTCGCCTGGTATTTTCCAACATTCATCATTGATGTTCCCCTATTGATCCAATGCCGATTCTAGAAACCTTCGAACCATTTCTTCACTGTCAACGATCAGCTGATCAACTTTGTGCCATGAGATTATAAATCCTTCTTTCTTCACCTCGATGATCAACTGCGAAGTTTGTCAGAATTAATTCTATATAAATATCGTAAAGAATATCTATCATAAGTTGTAACTAAAATGTCAATTTTATAAGCACTGGTCATATTTAGTTCCCTTTTGAACCGGTTAATTATAAAGGAAAGTGAATTATTCATATATATATACATATATATATATATATATATATATATATATATATATATATATATATATATATACGTATATATATATATATATATATATATATATATATATATATATATACGTATATATATATATATATATATTTATATATATATATATATATATATATATATACATATATAAATATATATATATATATATATATTTATATATATGTGTGTATATATATGTATATATATACATATATATATATATATATGTATATAGATATATATACGTATATATATATATATATATATATATATATATATATATATATATACATATATATATATATATATATATATATATATATATATATATATATACATATCTTTTTATATGATTGTGTATGTAAGTGTGAATATATCATATATCAGGAGGATACAGTCTATGAAACAGCAATTAATCCTTCGTTGTAGATTTAAACATGACGATAAACATAAGTATTCATGAATTATTTTCAAACGCTCTGATATTTTCAACCTCGAATAAGTGAAAACATGACAGTCGCGTATTTGAAACGGGCAGCCCCTCCTGCAACGCCATTATGTTTATGCAATGACATATCCATCAGTATGGTAATGAAGTTCATTTTCATACTGCAGAGGTGATTGAATTATTCACAGCCGTGTAATGTCCATTTGCTTCGTCATAATTAACTCTGATGGGGATTCATTCATCGGCTCTGATTCGCTAATGCTCTTACGTTTACTACCATGGAATACGGAAGGAGAGAGAGAGAGAGAGAGAGAGAGAGAGAGAGAGAGAGAGAGAGAGAGAGAGAGAGAGAGAGAGAGAGAGAGAAAGGGAGAGAGAGTGAATAAGACATGTTTTTGATATAGCGAGAGAGAGAGTGTGTTAATAACGCAATATTTTTTAATGTCACTTTGAGTGTTATTTATTCGAGTATTTATATATATATATATATATATATATATATATATATATATATTTCTATTTGAACACGATGTTGTGTTGATATTTATCCATATTGACTCATTAGGGGTAATTTAAATGAATTACTACCAATTGTGTCACGTGGTGGGCCGGGGAAATCGGGTAAAACTCGCTGGTATGAGACTGATGTCTCGCCAGGTAAATCCTCGGACAGCTAGATTAGTGTCAGGTTCGGATTTCCTTTTATGGCCTCTCGTGGCATGGTTGGTTTCGACCTGGCCTTTTATTAGAAGGTGCTAGCGTTCGATCCCAAGTATGAGATAGAAATTTATATCTATATATATATATATATATATATATATATATATATATGTATATATATACGTATATATATATATATATATATATATATATATATATGTATGTATATACATATATATATATATATATATATATATATATATATATATATATATATATATATACAGTACATATGTTTGTGCATATGTGACTTTAGGAAAACACGTTTTCTCTCCTTTAACTTTGGAGGTAATTACTCCTTGAAATACAACCCCTTTGTTTTCAGCAACTAGTTGGGATGAAGTTGCTAGAACCTAACCCTTTTCTATTCAGGCACTATTACAAATCAGGCGATTAACTACTAGGCAATTGATAGACCGTTATTATCTAATCTTTGCTAATTTACAATAGCAATAAGCTTAAAGGGAATAACTAGGGTTGGAGATATAAGGGATTATAGATTTTTTATTGTTTATAATATTATCCTCGTTGCTATTTTTTTTTATAGTTTTCCTTTCTGGGTGCATTTTTTTGTAGGATTGGATTTTCTATCATAATTATGTAAATAAAGGACACTGTCACTTTTTACATAGTGAGTTTATTTGTTTTCTTATAATCATATCCTAAGGAACCAGCATTCATTTGATCATTTTAAAATCTCAATAATTCGATTTATTGATACTGATATTTTTACCTTATTTTTAAACATACGATAAAAAGAAATAGGAAAGTGGTAGCAAGCACTGGTAAAAACAGTGTGAAAATCATCAATAAATGTATCATAATCGCTGGGACCCATTTTTACTCAAACACCTGTCTCTGATGAAAGTCCTCAAGCAAAGAATTCTGAGATGATTTTGTTGATTCATGTGTAGGATAATAAGAGGTTTTGTTGCATAGTAGTGTGAATTTTATTAGAGGTTACCTATCCTAATACTATCAATAAACATTTTCCTTAACTCCACTGATCGTCAAACCAGATGGGCAGAAAAATGTGCACTGCTTGCAACTTTATTTGCTCAACTAACATAGAAGGAAATTATTTTATAAAGAATAAAAAAGTCTTTACCAAGTCCATCATCGTAAACTCTAACGCCAATTCTCGGCTGCAGAAGTCGAGCAATCAATGTTCCTATCAAAATTCGGCTTTCGCCTCTTTCCTTACTTCGAGGCAAATGGCTCGTCGGTTTTCAGTTTCTCATTTCCCCGATTCAATTGAACGACGAAGGCCAGATGTGACGTCATAGTTGAGATTGACCTTCGTTCCGGAAGCGAAAACACGAAATATATTTGGCTTTTGTCATTCGTCTCCTCCTCGGAGATTCACGACTCCTGGAGCAATCGAGAATGTAAACAAGATTCTGTTGTTGTGAGAACAAAAGGCAATTCTCCCTCGGTGGGCCCTTTTCCTATAGCGTTTATGCTTTCTATATTCTCGTTATTTTCGGTGTGTGTTCCAAGACCTTTCTTTTAATTGGATTGTCTATATAAGCATGGGACGGAGAGCTATTGGTAAACTAAATAACATTATAAAATGTAAAATGCCACTTTCTCTAAAAAGAATCCTTGCGTAGGATGGGCTCGTCGGAAGTGATAGGATTGTATGGAGAGGAGCCGTTGTTCTTGATATGAAACGCGCAGGTGTTTATTTCTCAAAACAATTACAAGCGACTTCATTTCCATTCCTATCGAAAGATGTCAGGACGTTTGAGCATCGTTGATTTCTGGAAAAACAGCTATCATGTATGTAATATGGTTGGAAGTCCTTTGTGTATCTAACAATTGCTAGATTCTTTGAATTTCTGTAAGGGTTAGGAGGCT
>NC_090729.1:175919139-175934139 GCF_036898095.1 Palaemon carinicauda | reverse complement strand
TTCAGTGGCCTTCCGTTAAAGGTCTAAGTCGTATGAGTAGCATAGTCGACGTTCATATTTTATTTACATCTGTTATTTTAGTTATCATTAACGTGATTATTCATTAATTTTGATTATCTTCGTGTGTCTGGCAGTGCTACAGCACTGGCGTGAGGTGTAGAAATGCCTTGGGCCAAAGCCACCCACCCTGCAGAAAGCCAACAAACGTTAGTAACAAGCTGTCATGTTACAAGTGTGATTTTCAAGTTAATGACAGTTTTCCGATTATTTATAACACACTGTAACATTCATATGCCGTTTTGATATAATTCAGTGCTATCAAGATGCCAAAATCTGCTAGTTAATGTATATATTCGTGCCATCAACTTAGCAAAGGCGAGAGAAACAAAGCTAGCTTGCAGTCAATTGCCTCTTTTTGAACTGGCTCTCCTCGTATTATACCAAAGTTACTATTCAATGCAATGGGTCAGTATTTACGTTGCATAGTAAGTAGATATCGGGGGCTTTTAAAAGTGGATTTAGACACCAAAAGATTCGATACGGACATAGAATTAAAGTACACAAAGTGACGACATGGTACCATGAATGTGGAACAAGAAGTGGATGTCAGGACTTCCGTGGTGAGTGTTAAAACTTTATTTCCATGTATTTTGATCTTTTAAGATTTAGAATTGTGAGTTTATGTACGACGAATTGTAGGAAATCCGAGAAAAAACCTTGCTTATACAGCTGTTTTTATGTTTCACAATTTTTTTTTCAATTATAACTGCGATGATTTCCTTATTTTAAGATAAATTTAAAATTAAATACGCTGTATGAAAAGAGGAAAAAGGCAATTTTTTTTTTAGATAATTTAGAATTATGTTATGGAAAAAGGGATCGTGGGATATCAGAAAAATGAAAAAAAAATTCCTCCGTGTTATGTTTTTCTAACTTCAAACCGTAAAAACTTCTTTATTTGCAAGTCAATTAAAAAATCAAATATATCGTTTAAAATACAAAAAACGACAAATTTTATTCACTAAGAGATTTTTGATTAATGGAAAAGCTATTGTACAATATTAGAAAGTCTGGAAAAAACTCGAATAAAAAGAAAAATATTCATATAGAATTTTAGATTTGTTTTGTGAAAAATCTTGGTAGTAAAACATGTTCCTCTTTTGTAGTAAGGTTCATTGAATAGCTTTGGAAATAATGGACGTGATCGATCTATGATTTTTCAATTATTTTTTCGTTTTCTGCAATAATATTAAAAGGAAATATCAAAGAGCACTGAAATTTTCATAGAAAATCCTCATTCATATATATATATATATATATATATATATATATATATATATATATATTTATATACTTATATATGTATATGTGTGTATATATAAAGATATGTATATATATATATATATATATATATATATATATATATATATATATATATATATATATATATATATATATATTCATGTAAATTTTATTAAAATCAGGTGATAAATCTTGATATTTAGATGGTCGGCGTTTATTCCCGTTAACGAAACTACTCAATTTTTCGGTTTTACATTAATCTAGAGGAGGATTATATGTCGCAAACACATAGGCAAAATCCCCTTATGACAGATCTATGAGAAATTGTTCCTTTTATTATCAAGATAAAGCTTAATGCCGAAACGCTTCACCTTGACAACTACAAGCTTTTCAACATAACTGAATCTGACCAGCGAGAGAACTGTAAGAGATATTGAATTAGAAATATATATATATATATATATATATATATATATATATATATATATATATATATATATATATATATATTCATACATATATATATATATATATATATATATATATATATTCATACATATATATATATATATATATATATATATATATATATATTCATATATATATATATATATATATATATATATATATATATATGTATATATATATATATATAGATATATATATATATGTATATATATATATAGATATATATATATTACGAGCTGATATCCATTTACGAAAGAAAAACTAAATTAAGTAAACTGTAGACTATTTGGGTATACAGAACATCAATTTGGAGAGTGTATGCATTTATATTATCCGCTAGCTAAGTATGTTTCAGAGATAGATTAATTTTATCTATAAGTTTATATATATATATATATATATATATATATATATATATATATATATATATATATGTGTGTATATATATGTATTTTTGGGCTCAAGCCATGTCGTCCTGATGGAAGTTCCTATTGGGTAGCTTCCTAGGGTATATTACAACTACGGCGATATTCCCAGAGAATTTACCTTAAGGTACCAGAATTCTAACTCCTGGAGCGAATATCCCTCGTTAAAGGGATATCGCGACATATCAGAGGACGTATTCTTGACACGCCACATGGTAATCTGCACCCCGAACAGAGATTACGTATTGCAGGGGTCAATTGGCAAGAAACGAAATCGGGAAAGAAAAAGGGGGAGCCGCTCCCAAGGCTCCCTATCTCCCGTTTCGTAAGCGTGCCTGGCGCCAATCCTGGCGCCATCTGACTTCCTTTTTGCGTAGCTTAACAACTCGGTGTTTTTTCCTGTGTTTCTTACAAATCTTGGATTTATTCTACTTTTCATTTCTTCTCCAACTTCGTCGGCCTCTGATAAGTTGAGTACCATGTCTTTTATGTATAAATGTAGGCTCTTGGTAATTTTTTAAGTGATTAATAGGTTTAATCTTGGTTACAAGAGCCGTAGCCTACCGGAGGCGTCATGGACGCTGTCGCTCGCTAGGTATAAGTTTAGTTAGCCAGAGCGACATTCCCGGTTGTTTTGCTTTAATAAATTTTTAGCTATTTAGCGTTACATAGGATTTCCTTTCGTGCTTTAGTATTATTTTGGCGAAGTATTCGCCAATTCTGGCCTACGCTAGGCCATGTAGCCTAGTCGTTTGGTCCTAGTACTTCATGCATGATTTTGGTTTTTCCGAGTGTATTAAAATTTTATTGAAGCTTTAGGCTGTTTTTTATACATTTAAGATTATGTTGAATATCTCCAAGATAGTATACGAGTGAGTTTCGGTGATTTAGGTAATCGATTCTCTTGGTGCCTAGGCTAAGTTGCTTATGGAGCCTTAGTATACTTTCTCATACTCCCCGGTTGCTTTCTTTTCTTCGGAGAAGGTATGCAATCCCTTTCCCTCTGTTTAAGCCTTGGGCTTATCCCTAAGTGGTTTATCTGAATTAATTTTCGATAAAACTATACTGGGGTGTTACTGTACCTTCCTGTTCCAGTAAGTCTGGTTTCATAGAGGGACAGAACAACAGAGTTTTTAGTCTGAGTCTGTGTTTATCTGGCTTGGGGTAGAGGCTCCCTCGCTGGCCTGGCACAGACATAGGAGGCTTAGCCTCCTTAGGTCACTACCGAAGGTTTCTGTACGAGATGATTCCTTCTTTTGTGATCTACCAGACTAGTCCTTGTTGCTGTTCTCGGGGGAGGATAAGATTCTTTCCCTGGGAGTAGCAACACCTTCCTTGCTTTGGTTCTCTGGGAGCTGGCAAGTATTGCTGGCCTCCCTCCTTGGATCTCCCTTAGGCTAAGATGAGTTTCTTGGCTGCGGGTGATCCTTCACTAAAGCAAGGTTGGTAGGACCCTCTTTTGTCCCTTCCCCCTCTATCTCCGTAATGGCCTAGCCATTACAGTACTGTACGTCATTCTACATCTGGACCTAGAATAGGTTAGGATGTGGAATTGACTCAGTCCCTTGCCGGCCGGCAGAGCTGCCGGCCGGCAAGGATCTTCTGCTTT
Source organism: Palaemon carinicauda (assembly GCF_036898095.1). NCBI lineage: Eukaryota > Metazoa > Arthropoda > Malacostraca > Decapoda > Palaemonidae > Palaemon > Palaemon carinicauda. The sequence goes on along the minus strand of NC_090729.1, from coordinate 175,930,335 downwards.
GAGTGCTGCCCGGACCTCCCTTGGTCCCTCATCCATGCCTGCCTGTAGAGCCAGACGGCATTGGTCAAGAAGCCTGAATTAGATTCTCCCCTTCCTTATATGCACTCTTTCGGATTGCCGGGCTTGTAGGTAGTGTACACTCTTATCCCGGCATCCATTCTGTTATTCTTCTAGTGCTGTACCCGACCCGGCTGCCGGCCTATGAGGCCGGCAGCTGGGCAGTCGTAGTCCTCTGGTTCTTTTGCTGCCGGCTGGCATAGGTCGTGTACCTTTGCCGGCCGGCTAATGTCAGCCCTTGTCTGCCAGTCACCAAGAGTGTGGCCGGCAGCCGGGTACTACCTTGTGTAGTTGTCGGCCGGCAGTCATTGCCGGCCGACATTGGCTGTTGCCGGCACATGTATTTGAACCAGCGTTCTGCCGCCTTATAGCTGTTAAGTAGTATACTTTAAAGCTGGTTATGGTGTGTGCCGGCCGGCAAGTGCCGGCCGGCACATAACCTCCTATACTGTACCAGTATTCTTCAGTATAACATATACTGTAAGAAGAAAACTATAGTATAGGTTTTGGTACAGCACTGTGTGTTCTAACACTTTTGTGTTTTCTTTCACAGCCCTTTGCTGTTGCCCTACAGATAAGAAAGTGAGTTCTTTCTTGTCTATTATCCAGGATTTTAAAATCATTGCTTAGGTGTGAGCTCCACCTGTTTCCTCTGGAAACTTTGCATTGGTTATTCTGGAAGAGATTAACCATTCGATTTTATTATCTGGAAGGCTGCAGCAATTGGTTGTGAAGGAAACACAAGTGTGTGTCTTTCCTTTCTGAATTGTTATGCTATACTATGCATATCCAGTGATACATAGTTCACTTGATACTCATGGAAATTTCTTCTCTTTACAGAAGGACCCTCCGAAGTGCGGAAGTGTCTTCTGTAATGTCCGCAGCAAAAGCCTCTGCGGACATGAGTTTGGTAGGAGACACGCAGCATGCGCTGTCTCCAAGGGTGATCTCCGGTATTGGGACCCTCAGGTATGTACTGTGTGCACTAACCTAATTACTGAGGCCTTTGATTCCCCTAGGATGGCGGAATCAAGGGATATAGCAAGGGAGAAGCTTCGTACCTGGGTAAGGGGCTTCCAGAAGAACACCTCTGGACCTTATCTTCCAAGTGAGAAGATGAGGGCGTATCTTTTCCCTAAGGCATCAGCTGATGCAGTGATTCCCCAGCCTCAAGAGGAGATCCCCCAAGTTCAGATCCAGGTGGATGCTGAAGTTGCGGTCGCTATGCAAGACATCCAGTTAGATGACAGGATGTCTGACGTGGACGAGCGTCTGGAGGAAGACCTCCTGGCAGAAGCCCAGGGTGAAGTTCAAGCCCCAGACGTTGTAGAGGAAGAGGTCGACGAGGTGTCGGCTACTCCGGTTCAGATCCCGGAGCCTATTCCCTCAACATCGGCCGGTCTCCCAGTAGAGCTGGGACAGGCCCTCTCCTCCATTGTTGGAATGATCCAACAAATGCAGAAGGAGAATCAGGAGAAGGCGGCTGCAATGGAACTGCGGATGCAGAGCCTTACAGACTCACATGGGTCCCAGAAAAGGCTCAATGTGAAAGACCTTCCCTTGTGCTCAGATGCTAAACCATGGAGGTATGCTGAGCACATGCCAATGACGACTGGAAAGATCGTCATCTCGGATAAGTTGGGCTCAGTTCCCCTAGAGGAGGTGGAATTCTGGCCCAGCAAGGCATCATATCCGGACTGTTATGTCCGGCTGAGGAAGGAACCAGCTTCAAAGGAGGAGACAGAGCCGAAGGAGGTCATAGTGATGGACCATACTAAGGCTCAAGCTTTGCTTTCATCCTCGTTGAAAGAGAGGGGCTTCTCTAACTCAAAGGTAGCTGCATTGAGCAAGAAGCTCCCTTCCTTTGTGTCCTCTCCTGCTAGAGCCTTCCCCTTTTTACAGAAAGGGTTTGCGGCTGTACTAAAAGCAGTCGAGGCCGGCAAGCCTTGCCCCTCCCTGGAGGAGTGTAAACCCTTGTCGCTGGCCCTGCCTATGGACCACAAAGACTGGAAGGACGTCCATCTTACGTTCTCAGTTGGGAAGTTGGAGGCTGATATCGCCGGACGTCAGTTCGGCGAGGACCTCCCTAAGCTGTCTGACTTTCTCTTGCAGAGAGAGTTAGAGACAAAAGAAAGACTGGCTGCCTCAATGTCTCTTCAGACTACTCTTGAGACGATGGCAAGTGACCCCAAGGTCCATGAAATGTTCATGGTGGTGGCCAAGACTCATCTGGCCACAGTGACGAAGGACCTTTATGGCTTCGTCAAGGCGAGGAGAGCTTGTAGGGAGTTCGTGTTCACCTCGGCTACGGTGAGGCACGAGCCAAGGAAACTAATCTCCTCCAACATTAGGGGCAAAGACCTTTTCCCTACCGATTTGGTCAAAGAAGTAGTTGATAAGGCCGCCTTGGGGAATAGAAACCTTCTCCAGAAGTGGGGCCTGGCTATCAAAAGAAAGTCTTCCCCGGATGAGGGTCCTCAACCAAAGAGGAAGACTATGAGGACTAGGCTACCATCTCGGCCAGCCAAGCCTTTTAGACAGCAACAGCAACTGCAATTGCCATTGCCTCCAGTGCCCCAGATCGTGGCACAAACCCCGACCACTTTTCAGTGGGTACCCCAGGCCGTGTCGACACAGTCCACGGCATTCACCCTATCGTTCGAAGGGCAGTCTACTTCCTTTCGAGCAAAGCCTAGAGGAGCAGCCAGAGGCTCGTCTAGGCGCCCCTCAAGGGGAAGGGGATTCAGGGGTGGTCGTGGTCAGGGAGGCAAGACCTCAGGACGGCAGTCCAAGTGGGATGATACCGGTAGGAGGGAGACTTCTGAAATTTCGGGATCGGTGGACCTTCGATCCCTGGGCCCACAGCCTACTCAAGAATGGACTGGGCTGGAGCTGGTACAGCACTCCACCCCCGTGCCTTCGGTTTTTCCAACACTCCACCCCCGTTCTGGAGGAGTACGTTCAAGAACTGTTGAAGAAAAATGTGATCCGAAAGGTGAAGTCCATCAAATTCCAAGGGAGGCTGTTTTGTGTTCCCAAGAAAGACTCGGAAAAGCTCAGAGTCATTCTGGACTTGTCGCCACTCAACAAGTTCATAGTGAATTGCAAATTCAAGATGCTAACACTGCAACACATAAGGACCTTACTGCCCAAGAGGGCATATTCCGTCTCTATAGACTTGTCAGACGCCTATTGGCACATGCCAATCAGCCGTCGACTCTCCCCCTACCTAGGGTTCAGGCTACAACGAAGACTATACGCCTTCAGAGCCATGCCATTCGGGCTAAACATAGCCCCAAGGATTTTTACGAAGCTTGCGAGCATAGCTCTCAAACAATTACGCCTAAAGGGAATTCAGGTAGTAGCCTACCTGGATGACTGGTTGGTGTGGGCAGCATCCGAGACAGAATGCTTGCAAGCTTCCAGTCAAGTGATCCAGTTCCTAGAGTACCTAGGTTTCAAGATCAACAGAAAAAAGTCTCGACTTTCTCCATCTCAAAAGTTCCAGTGGCTGGGAATCCACTGGGACCTTTTGTCACACCGTTTCTCCATCCCGGCGAAGAAAAGGAAGGAGATAGCGGGTTCTGTCAAGAGACTTCTAGATTCCGAAAGGATATCAAGACGCGAACAGGAGAGGGTACTGGGCTCTCTCCAGTTTGCTTCGGTGACAGACCCAGTGCTAAGAGCACAGCTAAAGGATGCAACCGGAGTTTGGAGAAGTTATACATCAAACGCGCGAAGAGATCTGAGAAGACCAGTTCCGCTTCGGCTACGTACTCTTCTCAGGCCTTGGTCCCAAGCCAGACATCTAAAGAAGTCGGTTCTTCTTCAGCCACCTCCCCCGTCGGTGACGATTCACTCAGACGCCTCGAAGGAGGGATGGGGAGGTCACTCTCATCGGAAAAAAGTCCAGGGGACTTGGTCCAAGCTATTCAAGACCTTTCACATAAACTTTCTAGAAGCTATGGCAGTGCTCCTTACCTTAAAGAAAGTTTCCCCGCGTCACTCAATCCACCTAAGGTTGGTGATGGACAGCGAGGTAGTTGTGAGATGCTTGAATCGACAAGGATCGAGGTCACCACCTCTCAACCTGGTGATGTTGGCCATCTTCCGATTGGGGGAAAAGAAGAAGTGGTACCTGTCGGCAGTTCACCTTCAAGGAGTCCGCAATGTGACAGCGGACGCTCTATCCAGGTTCACACCGATAGAGTCGGAATGGTCCTTAGACGCAGGATCATTCTCCTTCATCTTGAGTCAAGTCCCAGAACTGCAGATAGACCTCTTTGCGATGAAAGACAACAAGAAGTTGCCCCTGTACGTGTCCCCGTACGAGGACCCCTTAGCGGAAGCAGTGGACGCGATGTCCCTCGACTGGAACAGATGGTCCAGGATTTATCTGTTCCCTCCTCACAACATTCTGTTGAGGGTCCTCAACAAACTGAGATCCTTCAAGGGGGTAGCGGCAATAGTGGCCCACAAGTGGCCGAACAGCGTGTGGTTCCCCTGGCATTGGAACTACAGCTGAAGTTTGTACCGCTACCAGATCCAGTTTTGACCCAGCGAGTCCAGAAGTCGACTGTCTGCGCTTCATTACAGAAAACCCGGACCCTGCAGCTCATGATTTTCTCTCCCTAGCGGTGAGAAAGCGTTTCGGGATTTCGAAAGCCAGCATAGACTTCCTAGAGGAATATAAGTGCAAATCTACTAGAAGGCAATATGAGTCATCTTGGAGAAAATGGGTGGCCTTTGTCAAGGCGAAGAATCCGCAGGAGATCTCGACAGACTTCTGCTTATCTTTCTTCATCCACCTCCATGGTCAAGGATTGGCAGCTAACACGATTTCAGCGTGTAAGTCTGCTTTGACAAGACCCATTCTATATGCCTTCCAGGTCGACCTAGGTAACGAGATCTTTAATAAAGTTCCGAAAGCCTGCGCTAGGCTCAGACCTTCAGCACCTCCAAAGGCCATTTCATGGTCTTTAGACAAGTTCTTCATTTCGCTTCTCTGTTGAGCAATGAAGAGTGTGCGTTAAAGGATTTGACACAAAAAGTTATTTTCCTATTTTGCACTCGCGTCCGGGGCCAGGGTTAGTGAGATTGTAGCCTCTCGAGAGAGGCAGGTTGTGTTCAGTTCCTGGATGGGGGAGAACTGAACCTGTTTCCGGATCCTACGTTTCTCGCCAAGAATGAGTTACCCACCAACAGGTGGGGTTCCTGGAGAATCTGCCCTCTGAAAGAAGATGCATCTCTGTTCAGTAGAATGCCTAAAGGTCTATCTTCATAGAACTTCAGACTTCAAGGGTGGTCAACTATTCAGGGGAGAAACCTCAGGCTCAAATTTATCTCTGAATCAACTCAGAGCGAAAATCACATATTTTATTCGCAGAGCGGATCCTGACAGTACACCCGCAGGTCACGATCCGAGGAAAGTTGCCTCATCCTTAAATTTCTTTAATTGTATGGATTTTGAACATCTCCGTTCATACACTGGCTGGAAGTCTTCCAGAGTGTTCTTTCGCCACTATGCGAAGCAAGTAGAGGAACTAAAGAGATCTGTGGTAGCAGTGGGTCGTGTCGTTAACCCTACTGTTTAACTCTGCGAGGAACAGTGGTCTTAATTGGGACGATTAATTCCAGGGTGAGTGTGTAGTTACATACTGTACTACAAACTAAGTGAGGGCACTGAGTTGCCCATGTAGACTGTTCCATTTCCAAAGGTGAACCTAGCATAAGTGCAGACATGTGTGCCGAGCGTTTCTAACGCTAATGTCATTGATTTGTAATACAGACTTTTATGACTTTGATACCTCGGTATCTTAAAAGTGGCATTTAATGTTTTTTCTTTCAGATAAACAAGTTCTGTTTACTATCATACTTATGCTTAAAGTTTTGGGTTATGCTCTTCTTATATATATATATATATATATATAATTGTGGTTAACCTGTCTGTTTATTGTCTGTCAATGAACTTGTTCTTGAGAACCTTGCGTCTCCTTCACCTGTGTCAATTTATTGGTATAATTGAGCATTCATTCTATGTACCTTATCTGGGATAATTCTAATAGAATTGTTCCTTTATGCAAGCTATGTTGCATTGGTTTATGCTTTCCCTTAACGGGAGGACTCCGTCCCATAAGGGGACGATGGCGGTTTTACTAGTTTCCTCCTATGCGGATATAAACCTTTGTCCAATACAAGTATTGTGCGGAGAACTGGTCGATATTTCATATTGACGCAGTGGTTCTTTACAAACTATGCTTTACTTAATATAGGGTGACACCACTATATTAGCTTGCCTGGTATTCATACATAGGTATATGTACTCTTCGAGACTTTTCCAGAGTCTAGTAGGACTCTTCCCTGTAGGGGGCAGGAAGCTCTAACATGGTTTATAGTTAGTTGAAAAGATGTATAACGGTAACATCTTAGGTCTCTAGGTCTAGTCGACCGGGAAAAATTACCTCCGGGGAGTACGGCACGTTCTGAGAATCCACAGATACAGTAATGCTCTGGTATACTTCCATCAGGACGACATGGCTTGAGCCCAAAAAACGGATTTTGAGCGAAGCGAAAAATCTATTTTTGGGTGAGATGGCCATGTCGTCCTGATGGACCCGCCCTTCCCTTTCTAAGAAAGGGCTGTAGGACCCCTCCCTACATACAGTATCTGTAGCACCTCGTGTACGCTACAAGGAATACAGATGGCGCCAGGCACGCTTACGAAACGGGAGATAGGGAGCCTTGGGAGCGGCTTCCCTTTTTTCTTTCCCGATTTCGTTTCTTGCCAATTGACCCCTGCGATACGTAATCTCTGTTCGGGGTGCAGATTGCCATATGGCGTGTCAAGAATACGTCCTCTGATATGTCACGATATCCCTTTCACGAGGGATATTCGCTCCAGGAGTTAGAATTCTGGTACCTTAAGGTAAATTCTCTGGGAATATCGCCGTAGTTGTAATATACCCTAGGAAGCTACCCAATAGGAACTTCCATCAGGACGACATGGCCATCTCACCCAAAAATAGATTTTTCGCTTCGCTCAAAATCCATTATATATATATATATATATATATATATATATATATGTATATATATGTATATATATACATATATATGTGTATATATGTATATATATACATATATATGTATATATATGTATATATATGTATATATATATGGATATATATGTATATATATATGTATTATACTGTATGTATATATATATATATATATATATATATATATATATATATATATATATATATATATGTATATATATATTCATCACAATAAACATTTTAGAAATAGATACAAAGTTATTTCTAAAAAAATAAAAACTTTAATATTTGTGAGACACTGAGACCGTTGTTCAGGGTATGGTCTTCTCCACCTGACATCCAAACTTTGTTGGCGCAGAGGAAGTGGAAACTCAGAAACAACTTTTAGACCTGATGACTTTTGGTAGTGTTTCTCTCAAAGTTCGAATGATTTTCGGTGTATACATAGATTTTATGTAGTTGCTTCAAATATATATATATATATATATATATATATATATATATATATATATATATATATATATATATATATATACATATATATATATATATATATATATATATATATATATATATACACACATATTTCAATTTACTCGAAAAAGTATGTTAACTCATTTTATTATTTACCTTCCACTTCATAAGGATAAGTTATTTTGAGAAAAGAATAATTTCTTCGCTAAGCTGAAACCTATCTTAATATTTGGATATTTTATAACTATTAAAATTATTCAATTGATACTTTTATATTGCTTCCCAATGATTTGTCGACTAAAGGTCTTTGTTTCTTTAGTTTGCACTTTTTGTCTTCTTTATTTTATCTCTGATATTTTTTTAATACTGAATTGATATATATATATATATATATATATATATATATATATATATATATATATATATATATATATATATATATATATATCTTGGTCACTTATTTTTTTTTTTGCAATATTTTTTTTTTATGATTTTGGTTTGGATATATGTATTTCAATTGAATCTAAATTGGATTTACTTACATATTTGATTTCCGGTGAATTTTTATATTGGTTTTAATATATTAATTCAAATTTAATCTAAATAACATCTGTTCACATATTTGAGTTTTTTCTTCCACTTCATAGCGATTAATTTCTTGAGTAAAGAATATTTTCTTTGCTAAGCTGAAACGTATATTTAATTTCTTGACATTTTAGCCGAATCTATGATTTCCATTAATATCCTCAGTAATTAATCAGCATATTTTTAGATATATGAATATTTCCTGAGGTGAACTTACACTCTTAATTACCAATGCCTTAAATTAGTGTAGTTAGGAAAAGCGGGATTATGATAATAACATATTTCATCTCTTTTGGTAAATCACTTACCAAATCTCGTCTTTGATTCCTATCTTACTTTGTTAAAATTCTGCTCAGTTAAGTTTACTCAGCGTAGATATCAATAGTTTAGGTTACGTTTTTAAAGCGAGTCTTCATATTTTTTTATATATATATATTTCGTTTTGATTATAGATTATTCCTACAAAACCAGAAAAAAGTGATTTGATCCATTGAACTATTTCAATGTTCTTAGTAACAAAAATTAATCATTAGTATCATTATGAACCAATCAAACATGGTTACTGTTCCTCGTTCATAATATTAGAGGCAAGATAAATTAGTAGTATGCTGATATTATAACTACTTTCCTATTAGGTTTCCCATATGCAATGCTGTAATCACCCATAGCAGGACTCGACGTTTCGAGCTACTTTGGGCCCCTCGACTTCAACCCCCCCCCCCCCCTGATATTTTAAACTCTCTTTTAGTACGATTTATTACAGTGATATTGCAACTGAAGTAAATAATACATCGTTTTAGTATTTAACGCTAAAAGAAAAAAAGAGTTGCATAGGTACCTGCTCTTACTGGGCCCGTAGGTCTTATGTATAATGTTAGTAATTTAATCTGATTTTCTATTTATAAGTTAACTGTATTATTACAACAACCTTTCCTTTCCATCGAGAAAAGTAAAATGAAAGGAAAAGCTCTTCCAGTCATAATTCGTCTTACTAACGAAAGGATTTATTTGTTATACGGAGATTATCTCCAGGAAAAATGGCGCACGAAATATCTGGTCACGAAATGGGGAAGGGGGGGGGGGGGTCGTCTTTTACAATTCGGTGGCAAAATTAAAGATAATAAAGTGAAATATAGTAAATACCACTCCAAATATATAAGACCTATAGAAATTAAGACTTAGGTTGCAATTCCATATTGCTTATCGTAAACTGTGAAATTACAGTCAACTATTATTTTCGGGAGTCCTGAGAAAGGAGCTCTAATTATCATAATATAAGCCTCACCAGAGCAGCATATGTTATTAAGATTTTGTTAGCTGATGAAAACTACATTGGTGTTGATAAAGATATTGTTCTCTAACAAAAATTGTAAAATTGTGTAATTTTTTTTATTTAGGGTAAGGAAATTTTGTGGTTCTCAATCTGTTCTAAATATATCAAAAATTCCTTCTCTCTATCATTCAATTTGTCTTACATTATTCATAAGCTAGAGGACACATTACTAAATATCACCTATCTGGCATCCTTGTGGAAAAGGTTAAGAATTACATGATATAAATGTATGTTACAAGATTTGGATAGGACTGTATCAGCAAAGCTGTACTAGTCAGGGTCACCCATTCTTGGTTAGTTTCTGGGAGCGACCAGACGAAAGTCTCCCACCTTCACCAATCCAGCGTAGTGATGAAAATTGCCCAAACCCCAGATTAAGGACATGCCTGAGGCCTTTGTTCTCCAGTGGACTGGAAATTAATGCATTAGTTGTTGCTGTTGTTGAAAGTCTCCCACCATCACCTATCCAGCGTAGTGATGTAAATTGGCCAACCCTTAGATACAAATAAGGACGTGTCTGCGGCCTTTGTCCTCCAGTGGACTGGAAATGGTTGTATTTGTTGTTGTTTTGTTGTAGTTTCTGTATCCTAATTATTGTTTTTTTTTTCTTCAAGGTATAAAGGCATTCTCATTCTCTTTCTCCTTTAGCAATAAAGACAAACGGGAATACACACACGTATGAGAAACCCGAGGGTGAAATACACCGTAAGTTTGTTTACCTTTCGTCCACCTCAATGCTGTAAACCCGCGCGCATCTACACGCTGTCACATTTTATCTGCTCACAAAACACGCGAACGTTCCATTCGTCCAGTAATTACACGGATCAGGACTTGTTTCTTCGTACGATCTCTTTTGAGGTTCGGTTTTTATAATAATTCACGTGATTCACAAGTACTTTACGAGAATCGTAGGTCTTCATAATTAATGAAGAGGATGGCTTAGGTGCACGTCAGCTACTCTCTCTCTCTCTCTCTCTCTCTCTCTCTCTCTCTCTCTCTCTCTCTCTCTCTCTACATGTATGCTATGTATGTATGTATATGTATATACATACATACATATGTATACATGTTTATATATAAACATATATATATATATATATATATATATATATATATATATATATATATATATATATATATACAGTATATATATATATATATATATATATATATATATATATATATATATATATATATATATATATATACAGTATATATATATATATATATATATATATATATATATATATATATATATATATATATATATATTATCAAGGTATCATGAATGCTTATAGACTCTCCAGGCTGCTGTCCATTCTTTAATCATGCAAGTATGTAAGAGATTAAATAGTAAAACATCCAATAGTAGTTTGGCTTTCGACAGTCATAAGAATATATCTCGACTTAATAAAAATATACCACTAAGTTACTGCGGACAGGGTTAAACACGTGGAAAAGATCAACTGGAGTTGGAAGTCCGGATTACCACGAAAAACATTAGTCAGCCAACTGTTCGTCAGTTTTTAATGAAAAGTGCAAAAAAAATGTGACCCAAAACCCAATGCTAAGTGATTCCTTTTAACTCGCTAATGGACATGAAATATTAATGTCACTTCTACGCAGTTTTCCAAGAAAAAATAGATAGTATGCGTCGAGGATATTAAAATAATTTAGTATTCTAAGTGG
>NC_090729.1:175906639-175914139 GCF_036898095.1 Palaemon carinicauda | reverse complement strand
GATACAGGAGACACCCCTTTTATTCATTCGAAGTATATTGTAAAAAAGAAAAAAACACGTAATTTTAATCGGGAATTCTCCGTACAAGTATTAATTTCTAGCCGTATTTCAGTTAAATACAGGCGACCGTAATTTTACCTTACTTTGTTATAATCATTTACAGATTGTTGACTGTAACATCACTCTATTACGTCAATATATTCGTTTTTAAAACGGTAACAAATCTGGAATCGATATTGCCAGACATTTACCTTTTTAATGCAAATTTTTACGGTATAGGTTAGTGGTCATGTATTTCAAATGGATTAAATTTTAGTCTTCCATTGACATATTGAAACGACTTTTATATTATCAGTGAACCCAATAACGTAACCTATATTATCGTTTCTCTGGACGAATATCATGACGTCTGGTCAAAAATCCTTTTCCAGGTCGTTCGATTTAGAATAGAATTTTATTATAAAGTCCATTAGAAGAGACCCTTTGCTCGAAATAATTCCATACCTGAGCAGCCAACTTAATTATCGAGAATAGTCTCCTGTAGGAGGCAATTTGGAACTTTTATAATTTAATTTGCGTATCAAGGAACTTCTTTATAACTCAAATGGTCAGGACTCATTTAAAAGTTGGAGAAATGAAAGGCATTGCCCTGACAAAGGAATGTCCTCAGTAATGAAGAAAAACCAAACACGATATTCGCAGCCTTTTCCTGAAAGGATTGGCTGAAGTTATAATTTTCTGACCTTAAAGGATTAAAGGTCACTCGGGAATGGCAGAGGCAAGGGACAGTGACAATGCCTTAGCAGGACAATGCCTAAAAACAGACCATAAAATCGGAGTACAAGCCCCCTCTCCACTCAAGCTAGGACCATGGAAGGCCAGATAATACTTTTAAGGTTTAAAGGACACTCATGAATGGCAGAGGCAAGAGACAATGACATTGCCCTATCGAGCAGAACAATGCTCTAGAGACTGACCATATATACATATAATGAGCGCCCATGTCCCTTCTCCACCCAAGTTAGGACCAAGAAAGGCCAGAAAATGGCTGCTGATGACTCAGCGGGTATCTTTAAGGTAATATAAATTAGATACAGGAGAACTCCATTTTATTAATTCAAAGTAGGCTAGTGGTTTTGAATATTCAAATGGATTAAAATGAAGTCTTCCATTGCCATATTGAATCTGTGAGGGGCCGAGAGAAGGTTGTGACTCAAAGACAGGATGAAAGCAACTGAGTGAGTTTATTATAGAACACTCTCCTTTATATACAAAAGCTCAATGCAACAGGAAATTTCATGTTCAAAACCGACACCGTTACCGGTGAGAAAAACAGGCATGTTTATTCAGGTTCTTTTTAGTGCGAGGGAAGAGCGAAGATACAAGCATAACATATACACAAAATAAACTATGTACGATCATGTGACAGGCAGTTGGTACATGGCTCCCCCCCTAAAAATGACATACTGTACATGTTAAATAGGGCGCCCTGATCTAGAGAGGCGAACTGTAGGCGGGTCATCTGGCAAGAGATAAGCAGGTTTTAGACGATTAATGGAGACCCAGTCTTCTTTGCCACGAATTTTTAGTAGGAATGTTTTCAGACTTCGTCAGGTCACAAGGAAAGGGCCTATGTAAGGGGCCGTTAGCGGTGGCTTGCTAGTGTTGTTGCACAAGAAGACGTGCGTTACAGAGTGCAAGTCTGTCGGTATGTGATGCTTCGCTGGGGGCTTGTAAGTCTGGTGGCATGGAGTGAATTTTCCCACGACGTGACATATGCGCTGGAGATCGTCGGAGGAGGTTGTAGAAGATAAAAATTCGGCAGGGACGACCAACGGGTCACCATACACCATTTCAGCTGCCGAGACGTCGAGGGCGTCTTTAGGAGTGGTCCTTAGTCCCAGGAGGACCCAGGGAAGCTGAGTAAACCAGTTGGAATCCTTGCAGCGGGACATCAAAGCTGCTTTGAGGGTGCGATGAAAACATTCAACCATTCCACTGGCAGCTGGGTTGTAGGCCGTTGTCTGATGTAGGGTGATGCCCAGGAGATTAGCTAATGATGTCCACAATTGAGTGGTGAAAGTGGTACCCCTGTCAGAGGTAATATGCTCAGGGATACAAAATCTTGCAATCCATCCTGAGAGTAAGGCAGATGTACATGAGGCGGACGTTGCAGTTTCCATGGGAATGGCTTCAGGCCAACGAGTGGAGCGGTCTATGACGGTAAACAGGTAACGATGTCCTTGTGATGTGGGTAGGAGGCCTACAACGTAGACATGAATATGTGCGAGAGGACGCTGAGGTTGAGGAAAGGTGCCCACTCCTGAATCTGTGTATCGATGTACTTTGGAAGTTTGGCAAGAAGTACAGGCGCGGATCCAATCGTTAGCATCCTTAGAAATGCCGTGCCAAATGAACTTTGTCTTCAGCAGCTGTGCAGTAGAACGGCACGAGGGATGTGAAAGGCCATGAATAAAATCATAAACACCTGCCGGCGCATGGGAGCAGGAATCAAAGGTCGCGGTCTACCAGTACTGACGTCGCAGAGGAGGGTGGTGTTGGAGTCTTCAAGGGGGAAGTCTTCCCAACGGAGGGACGTGCAGGATGTCTTACATGCTTGATACTATGGATCCTGTCGTTGGGCTTCAGCCAGGGCGTTGTAATCCAATCTCAGCTGAACGGCAGCCAACGTGTTTCTTGACAGGGCATCGGCAATGGGATTCATTTTCCCAGGGACGTATTGAAGGGTGCAATTGTATTCAGCCACGGCGGAGAGATGTCGACGTTGACGGGCGGACCAGGCGTCAGACTGTCAAGTGAAGGCGTGCACCAGAGGCATGTGGTCTGTGCAAATGACGAAGGGCGTACTTTATAAGAAATGGCAAAAGTGACGGACAGCCAAGTACACCGCCAGCAATTCGTGTTCGAAGGTAGAATAACCCGATTCTGCCTTGGACAATTTTCTGCTGAAGAAGGCCAATGGGCGGGGCGAGCCGTTGAGTACTGCACCAATAGCAACGACGCTGGCATCGGTGGAGAGAAGGAGATGGGCCTGTGGGATAGGAAAAGTGATAGCCGCAGCGGTTGATAGGGCCTTGTTTTCATTGCAGAAGGCCACTTTTTGAAGGGGACCCTACTTCAGGTCCTTTGGCTTGCCCTTGAGGGAGGTGTAGAGGGGAGCAAGAGTGGCGGCAATGGCTGGCAGAAAAGGGTGATAATAGTTGATCATGCCCAAGAATTCCTGGAGAGCTTTGACGATCGAGGGCGCGGGGAAGTCCTGAACGGCTGCAACCTTCTCAGGGAAGGGATGGACTCCTTCAGGAGTGATGGGGTGCCCCAAGAACGACACTTCGTTGGCGCCAAAGATACACTTGTCGTACCGGACTACAAGCCCGTTTTGTTGCAGGCGGTCGAGCACGATGCGCAGGTGACGGAAGTGTTCCTCTTTTCAGGAGGAGAACACAAGTACGTCGTCCACATAACATACACAGAACGGGAGGTCCCCTAAGATGCCATCCATGAGACGTTGAAACGTGGCCCCAGCATTACGAAGGCCAAAACAGGAGTAATTGAAGGTGTATGTACCAAACGGAGTGGTGATGGCGGTCTTGGGGATGTCTTTTGGGTTCATAGGCACCTGATAATACCCGTTCAGGAGGTCGAGCGTAGAGAAAACCTTCGTTTTGTGCAGGTAGGAGGTCACGTTGGCAATGTTTGGGAGGGGGTAGTGATCTGGTTCTGTTTGCATGTTCAGGCGCCTGTAATCCCCGCACAGACAGAGGGAGCCGTCTTTCTTCAGAACAATGTGTAAGGGTGACGACCATGGACTGAAGGCCTTTTGGCAAAGGCCCATTTCCTCCATTTCGGCGAACGTCAGTTTGGCGGCTGCCAATCGTTCCAGTGCTAGACGTCTGAATTTTGCGAAGACTGGGCGACCTGTCGTCTTGATATGGTGATAAATACCGTGCTTGGCAGGAGCCGTGGGCGTTTGGAGAAGTTCTGGACGGAAAACTTCCGGGTACGACGTGAGGAGGTGGGCGTAGGCGTCCGTGGATGCGCTGATGTGGAGAGCGAGGCTGGAGAGGGCGGGTTGAAGAGGTGTCGACAAGTACGAGTCTGCGTTGATCAATCATCGATGGGTGACATCGACCAGATGGTGGAAATGAGAGAGGAAATTCGCACCAAGGATTGGCAATGTGACGTCAGCAACGAGAAACTTCCAATTAAATTTACCGTTTCCATACGATAATGTGAGGTTCTCGTAACCGTAGGTGGGTATCGCAGATCCATTGGCAGCTACCAAGCGGACGTCGGTAGACGTAGACAGACTACATCGTGTCCTGAAGAGTTCCCTTGGCAAAAGAGAACGACAAGCCCCCGTGTCTACCAAAAATCGCATGCCCGTTCCTGCATCATGTAAAAAGAAAAGATTAGAAACACGGGAGGCCACCGCCACAAGCGATGGCCTACTTACATGTTTTTTGGCCACTGACAATCTTTGGCACATTTCTTTGCGGTTGCCCCGAATCTGAAGTGGTAGTAGCAAAACTGCAGCGGATGGAAGGTAGTAAGCGGCTGTAGAAGTCGTTGGTTGGGGCGCGAGCGAGTGGTGGGTGATGGGTGGCTTTGTCGCCGCTTCGGCACGTAACGGGGTAAGCGTGTATGTCCTACGGCATTCACATCGGCTTCGGTTGATGTTGGATAAGCGTCCTCTTCGTCAGGGGTGGAGGCGTTACTGGAGGTCTTGAAGTGGCTGTCCATAAGGGCATCGGCTTTGGTCGTCAAGTCCTTTATGGATAAACTATCGACGTCGGGTATGGCAGCGCGTATAGGTCTGGGTAAACTGCATGTCCAAAGGGCACGAGATAGGTTCACCTCACGAGGAGAGCCGTCTGCGGCAGGTTGCAGGTGAGCGATACTGGTCATTTCCCTGAGGGCGAGCGAAGCCTTTTGGTCCCCCAACAGTTGTTGCGAGAGCTGAAAAAGCTTTGCTATACGAGCGGCTGGCGATGGCGAGTACTGCTGCAAGTGTGTTTTGAGGGCGTCATACGCTATTGGGTCTCTCCTTGTTCACAAAGCCAGTCGGATATTTCCGGGAAGGTGTCCTCGGGTATCGCCGTGAGAACATAATCTGCTTTAGTGGTATAGCAAGTAACGCCCTTGATGTGAAATTGAACTTCTGCACGCTGAAACCAAGCAAACGCATCTCCACTGGCGAATGATGAAAGTTTCAATGGGGAGCCACAGCATTAACTTTCATATAGTCCGCCATAGTACCAACGATGGAGGGGCGAGGGGGGTGTGGAAGGCGGGAGGAGCGAGTCAACTTCCGGGGTCACCAATGTGACGGGCCGAGAGAAGGTTGTGACTCAAAGGCAGGATGAAAGCAACTGAGTGAGTTTATTATAGAACACACTCCTTTATATACAAAAGCTCAATGTAACAGGAAATTTCATGTTCAAAACCGACACCGTTACCGGTGAGAAAAACAGGCATGTTTATTCAGGTTCTTTTTAGTGCGAGGGAAGAGTGAAGATAAAAGCATAATATATACACAAAATGAACTATGTACGATCGTGTGACACACGGTTGGTACAAAACGATTATACAATATTATCTGTGAACCTAATAACGTAATCTATAATATAGTTTTTCTGGACGATTATCATGATGATTGGTCAAAAATCCTTTTCCAGGTCGTTCAATTTAAAATCTTTTTTAAAACGGTAACATATCTGGAATAGATATTGCCAGACATTTACCTTTTTAATGCAATTTTTTTACGGTATAGGTTAGTGGTCATGTATTTCAAATGGATTAAATTTAAGTCTTCCATTGCCATATTGAAACAACTATTTTATATTATTAGTGAACCCAATAACGTAACCTATATTATAGTTTCTCTGGACGAATATCATGACGTCTGGTCAAAAATCCTTTTCCAGGTCGTTCGATTTAGAATAGAATTTTATTATAAAGTCCATTAGAAGAGTCCTTTTCCTCGAAATAATTCCGTACCTGAGCAGCCAACTTAATTATCGAGAATAGTCTCCTGTAGGAAGCAATTTGGAACTTTTATAATTTAATTTGCGTATCAAGGAACTTCTTTATAACTCAAATGGTCAGGACTCATTTAAAAGTTGGGGAAATGAAAGGCATTGCCCCGACAAAGGAATGTCCTCAGTAATGAAGAAAAACCAAACTTGATATTTGCAGCCTTTTCCTGAAAGGATTAGCTGAAGTTATAATAATTTTCTGACCTTAAAGGTTTGAAGGTCACTCGGGATATGGCAGAGGCAAGGGACAGTGACAATGCCTTAGCAAGACAATTCCTGAAAGACTAACCGTATGATCAGAGCAACAATCCCCCTCTCCCCTCATTTACGACCATGGAAGGCCAGACGACACTTTAAGGTTTAAAGGCCACTCATGAATTGCAGAGGCAAGGGACAGTGACATTGCCAAATCGAGAAGGACAATGCCCTAGAGACTGACCATATATACATATGATCAGCGCCCAAGTCCCCTCTCCACTCTAGCTAGGACCAAGGAGGGCCAACCAATGGCTGCTGATGACTCAGCAGGTAGACCTATAGGCTCTCCAAAACCCCCACCCTTAGCTCACAAGGATGGTGAGGATGCAGTGACCAAAAGAGCTGGTTAGTTTGAGCAGGACTCGAACCTGAGCCTGGCAATCACCAGTCAGGGGCGTTACCACATCGGCCACCACAACACTAAATTGGTTGGTGATAACTTAGCAGGTAGAGCTGTAGGTTCCCCCAAACCGCCCCCCCCCCCCTTCTTTAGCTCACAAAAAATGGTGTATTTGCAGACACCCTAAGAAACTATCCTTGAATAATAACTCCGGTTTAGCAATAACCATAAATTTACTTAAAACAATAAGCTTGGAAATGTTGAACTATTATTAGATATAAGCTACCACATAAATGTACATATCACGAGCAATTTATCCAGTTGTTGTTATTTGTGTAAATTCAAAATTACCAGTACTGGCCAATTATTTGCGTTCCTTTGATATAGTTTTTCTGCATTAGTTAAATATCAGATAGTTGGTAAAAATGTCTTCATACAGTAAAGGGAAATTTAGGAAATATCAAATGATTTTTGGGAAATTTTTGGCTAAGGTTTATCCTATATATTCCAAACTGTCTATAAAATTAGGCTTTCTCGAGCGTTATAGTCAAGTAATTAAATACACATGCATATATGTATATATATATATATATATATATATATATATATATATATATATATATATATACATATACATATACATGTGTGTTTTTGTTAGTGTATATGCTGTATATATGTCTGTCTATAAATTACACATGTATATATATATATATATATATGCGTGTATATATATATATATATATATATATATATGCATATACATACATATATGTGTGAGTGCGTTTCTTATATATATATATGTATATGTATATATATATATATATGTATATATATATATATATATAT
>NC_090729.1:175899139-175901639 GCF_036898095.1 Palaemon carinicauda | reverse complement strand
ATTATTATTATTATTATTATTATTATTATTATTATTATTATTATATTGTTGTTGTTGTTGTTGTTGTTAGAAAACGGGTATAAATTTAAATTAAATGGCAGATTAAAATTAAAGTTTTTTATAGTAGCAATAGTTGCTGGTTTTGTTGTGACTGTCCATGTCGTTTCTGTTGTTATTGTTGTTGCTGTTACTACTTTCGTTGTCCATACCAAGATATTCTTTACAGTCAGCCACATTTTGGAATAGATGTGTAGGATTATCGAAAACTAGAAAACAAAATGTAATTTTAAACTAATTCCAATTATCAAATATATAAAATATATATTTGTAGAGGATCTTATTTGATGAAATCAAAGAAAATTCGAATTTATTATCCTGTATCTAATTATAATACAAGATACTACCGCTAGAGAGTTATTGGGTCCTTTGACTGGCCAGATAGTACCACGTTGGATACCTTCATTATTATTAGTAGTACTTGCTAGTTGGAAAAGTAGGATGCTATAAGCCAAGGGGCTCCAACAGGAAAAATAGCCCAGTAAGGAAAGGAAACGGAAAAATAAAATATTAAAAACAGTAACATTGAAATAAATATCTCCTTTATAAACTATTAAAACTTCAACAAAACAAGAGGAAGAGAAATAAGATAAAGAGTGTGCTCGAGTGTACCCTCAAGCAAGAGAACTCTAACCCAAGACAGTGGAAGACCATGGTACAGAGGCTTATGGCACTACCCAAGACTAGAGAACAATGGTTTGATTTTGGAGTGTCCTTCGCCTAAAAGAGCTTTTTACCATAGCTAAAGAGTCCCTTCTACCCTTACCAAGAGGAAAATGGCCACTGAACAATTACAGTGCAGTAACCGCCTGGGTAAAGAAGAATTGTTTGGTAATCTCAGTGTTGTCAGGTGTATGAGGATAGGAGAGAATATGTAAAGAATAGGCCAGACTATTCGGTATGTGTATGTAGGTTAATGGAAAATGAACCGTAACCAGAGAGAAGGATCCAATGTAATACTGTCTGGATAGTCATAAGACACCATAACTCTCTAGCGATAGTATCTCAACGGGTGGCTGGTGCCCTGGCGAACCCACTACGGCTACATTTTCCTTTACATACACACACCGAATAGTCTGGCTTTTTAACACATTCTCCTCTTCCCTCGTACACCTGACACCACTAAGATAACCTAAAATTTCTTCATCTCTCAAGGGGTTAACTACTGCACTACAATTGTTCAGAGGCTACTCTGCAATTGCTAAAGGTAGAATACACTTTTCAGCTATGGTAAGCAGCTCTCCTAGGAGAAAGACACTCCAAAATCAAGCTATTATGCTCTAGTCTTGGGTAGTGCCATACCCTATGTACCATGGTCTTCCACTGTCTTGTGGTTAGGGTTTTCTTGCTTGTGGGCACACTCAGGCATCCTATTCTATGTTTCCTTGTTTCCTCACCTCCTTGAGCTATTATTCCTTATGTGGCTCTTGGGCTTATATCATCCCGCTTTTCCAACTAGAGTTGTATCAATAATTGGAGTATGAAAAGCTCCGTATCCAAGACACAAACCAGAGTACTCCGTGAACCCAATTATATATAACAGAAATATTTTGATATATTTCCAAAATCTAATTTCAGAGTCAGTATTGGCTGTCATTTCAATACAGCGGAGTTTCTTATATTTACGGGGCTCCTATATATTTCCATTAGTTTTGGAAGTTGATGGGTT
This sequence comes from Palaemon carinicauda, assembly GCF_036898095.1. Taxonomy (NCBI): domain Eukaryota; kingdom Metazoa; phylum Arthropoda; class Malacostraca; order Decapoda; family Palaemonidae; genus Palaemon; species Palaemon carinicauda. The sequence continues at coordinate 175,899,913 of NC_090729.1, read as the reverse complement.
TAATCATAAGATAAAGAAAGTTATTATTATTATTATTATTATTATTATTATTATTATTATTATTGTTGTTGTTGTTTTAGTCGTCGTATTAATGATAAAGCACAATCTGATCAATCCAGCATTTATAGATTGCCTCTCTTGCGCTTTATTCGCTTCATATTCTAACACACAAAAAAAGAAAAATATCTTCATCATCATCAATATTATTATTATTACTATTATTATTATTATTATTATTACTATAATTATTATTATTATTATTACTATAATTATTATTATTATTATTATTATTATTATTATTATTATTATTATTATTATTATTATTATTATTATTATTGTTTATTGATCTTGCGTTGCCATCACCATTACCATTTCAACATTTTATGCATTATTACTATTGCTGGAGACAGCATTTTGACCCTAGTAACCTAGAATGTCCTTGGTAAGGAAAGAATTCCTTTTATATCTATTTATAGGTAGGCAATCAACTTTATGGTAGTACATATTGAACAAACAATATATTGTTTAATAATGATGAGGATAGGAGGGGCAAATTACATCTTCTAAAAAAAAAAGGGAAGATAAGGGTGAATTATAAACTCGTTTTATGAAATGCGTCAAAAGTTCATAACACAAAAAAGATAATATCCGAAACTTTCAATTGATTTGAATACAGTTTTTGTATTCTGACGCTCATAAACATTTATAAATACTCTCTCTCTCTCTCTCTCTCTCTCTCTCTCTCTCTCTCTCTCTCTCTCTCTCTCTCTCTCT
>NC_090729.1:175891639-175894139 GCF_036898095.1 Palaemon carinicauda | reverse complement strand
TATATATATATATATATATATATATATATATATAAGAGAGAAGTCGGTGTTATATAGTACACAAAATTAAATAGATTTCGTGCGTTCATTCGGAAGAATATATAGATATATATATATGTATATATATATGTGTGTATATATGTATATATATATATGTATATATATATGTATAAACATATATGTATATATATATATATATATATATATATATATATATGCATAAATATATATATATATATATATATATATATATATATATATATATATATATATATATACTGTATATGTATATATATGTATAAATATATATGTATATATATGTATAAATATATATGTATATATATGTATAAATATATATGTATGAATATATATGTATATATATACATATATATACATATATATATATATATATATATATATGTATATATATGTATATATAAGTGTATATATATATATATATATATATATATATATATATATATATATATATAATTCCAGTTTGGAAAACTCAAATATTCTTTCCTTATTTTGATGAAGGTGTTTTAAATCTTATTTGCAATTCTGTTTTTTAATGATGTAACATCTATCTTCTAAATTCCGAATAGTGTAAAAATAAATTTAATCTATGGTTGTATGAATCAATTTCTTTATAAAATTCGTGTATCGAAGCTCAAATATGGTAGGGAATCTATAGACTACTGTTTCGTCTTACAGACTAGACTATATGTCGATTTATATTCTTACTAAACACTTTGAAGATAATTGAAATCTAATATGGCTGGAATTAGAAAATGAAAATTGCATTGTGAGAGAAATGCGTTTAGTAAAGGCTTATCATTTTCGATTAGTTTTTTTTTGGGGGGGAAATAGCTATTAATATTCTAAACAACTGTGACAGAAGGAAATCATATTCTATTTAAAATCAAATTATTGAAATTGAATAAATATTAAAAGGAGCATATCAGCGTGCTGACAAGCCCACTCAGCAGTATCTTGCACAATCTATGGTACAACTATTTTATTTGAAAATGTTTAAAAAAAATAGTTAACAAATATCCTAACATTGAACAAAAATGATAATATTGGTATATTGCTTTCTTCTGACGTTTCAGGTGAAATAATTTATCAGTGTTAAACGATATGATTATGCAGAACTAAATTATAATAGTATTCCCTTTGGTCTTGATTATTATCATTATTATTACTTGCTAAGCTACAACCTTAGTTGGAAAAGCAGGATGCTGTAAGACCAAGGGCTCCAACAGGGAAAGTAGCCCAGTGAGGAAAGGAAATAAGAAAAAATAAGATATTTCAAGTACAGTAACATTAAACTAAATATATCCTGTATAAACTATAAATACTTTAACAAACCAAGAGGAAGAGAAATAAGATAGAATATTGTACTCGAGTGTACCCTCAAGCAAGAGCTGTAACCCAAGACAGCGGAATACTATGGTACAGTGGCTATGGCTATACCCAAGACTAGAGAACAATGGTTTGATTTCGGAGTGTCCTTCTCCTAGAAGAGCCGCTTATATTATTTGCTCCACTCATGTTCTATGAGAGTTTTATCGTTACGCACACCTGAGCATAAAAATAGAATATGTTCCCGCAATTGAGTCATTAAAAATATCTATTGTAATTTTCTCTATGTTTATCAGAGTGCGCTTAAGTTATTATTCAACAGTGGTTCGATCAGTCCTGTTGTTACTATAAGTGTTATTGTCAATAAATCCTGCTTAGGTAATAGTATCTATCCTATATAACCCTTATATAACCCTTTATCCTTTCTCTGTATGTTTATGTAGCAGCAATAAATTGTAATAGCACATTAACAAATATATATATAATTTCCATAGATCATTCTTTGACACCACATGCAACATCCATCCAATAAGTTTCATAATGGTCTTCATTTCCCCCAAAATATTTTGAATTTAATAGAAATGAACAGAAGGAAATGAACAAATATATATGATTTCCATAGATCATTATTTCGCAACACATGCAACGTCCATTAAATACGTTTCATAATGGTTTTCCTTTCCCCCAAAAATATTTTGAATTTAATAGAAATGAACAGAAGGAAATGAACAAATATATATCATTTCCATAGATCATTATTTCGTAATACATGCAACGTCCATCTACTGCGTTTCATAATGGCCTTCATTTCCCCCAAAATATTTTGAATTTAATAGAAATGAACAGAAGGAAATGAACAAATATATATGATTTCCATAGATCATTAATTCGCAACACAATATCATTTCCATAGATCATTATTTCGCAACACATGCAACGTCCATCTAATACGTTTCATAATGACATTCATTTCCCCCAAAAATAATTTGAATTTAATAGAAATGAACAAAAGGAAATGAACAAATATATATCGTTTCCATGGATCATTATTTCGCAACACAATATCATTTCCATAGATCATTATTTCGCAACACATACAATGTCCATCTAATAAGTTTCATAATGACATTCATTT
>NC_090729.1:175879139-175886639 GCF_036898095.1 Palaemon carinicauda | reverse complement strand
GTAGTACAGTATGTACCTACACACTCACCCTGGACTTAATCGTCCCAATTAAGACCACTGTTCCTCGCAGAGTTAAACAGTAGGGTTAACTACACGACCCACTGCTACCACAGATCTCTTAAGTTCCTCTACTTGCTTCGCATAGTGGCGAAAGAACACCCTGGAAGACTTCCAGCCCGTGTATGAACGGAGATGTTCAAAATCCATACAATTAAAGAAATTTAGGGATGAGGCAACTTTCCTCGGATCGTGACCTGCGGGTGTACTGTCAGGATCCGCTCTGCGAATAAAATATGTGATTTTCGCTCTGAGTTGATTCAGAGATAAATTTGAGCCTGATGTTTCTCCCCTGAATAGTTGACCACCCTTGAAGTCTGAAGTTCTACGAAGATAGACCTTTAGGCATTCTACTGGACATAGAGATGCATCTTCTTTCAGAGGGCAGATTCTCCAGGGACCCCACCTGTTGGTGGGTAACTCATTCTTGGCGAGAAACGTAGGATCCGGAAACAGGTTCAGATCCCCCCCATCCAGGAACTGAACACGACCTGCCTCTCTCGAGAGGGCTACGATCTCACTAACCCTGGCCCCGGACGCGAGTGCAAATAGGAAAATAACTTTTTGCGTCAAATCCTTTAACGCACATTCTTCATTGCTCAACAGGGAGGCGAAATGAAGAACTTTGTCTAAAGACCATGAGATGGGCTTTGGAGTTGCTGAAGGTCTGAGCCTAGCGCAGGCTTTCGGAACTTTATTAAAGATCTCGTTACCTAGGTCGATCTGGAAGGCAAATAAAATGGGTCTCATCAAAGCAGATTTACACACTGAAATCGTGTTAGCTGCCAACCCTTGGCCATGGAGGTGGATGAAGAAAGATAAGCAGAAGTCTGTTGAGATCTCCTGCGGATTCTTTGCCTTTACAAAGGCCACCCATTTTCTCCAAGATGACTCATATTGCCTTCTAGTCGATTTGCACTTATATTCCTCTAGGAAGTCTATGCTGGCTTTCGAAATCCCGAAACGCTTTCTCACCGCAAGGGCGAGAAAATCATGAGCTGCAGGGTCCGGGTTTTCTGTAATGAAGCGCAGACAGTCGACTTCTGGACTCGCTGGGTCAGAACTGGATGTGGTAGCGGCACGAACTTCATCTGTAGTTCCAACGCCAAGGGGAACCACATACTGTTCGGCCACTTGTGGGCCACTATTGCCGCTACCCCCTTGAAGGATCTCAGTTTGTTGAGGACCCTCAACAGAAGGTTGTGAGGAGGGAACAGATAAATCCTGGACCATCTGTCCCAGTCGAGGGACATTGCGTCCACTGCTTCCGCTAAGGGGTCCTCGTACGGGGACACGTACAGGGGCAACTTCTTGTCTTTCGTCGCAAAGAGGTCTATCTGCAGTTCTGGGACTTGATTCAGAATGAAGGAGAATGATCCTGCGTCTAAGGACCATTCCGACTCTATCGGTGTAAACCTGGATAGAGCGTCCGCTGTCACATTGCGGACTCCTTGAAGGTGAACTGCCGACAGGTACCACTTCTTCTTTTCCGCCAATCGGAAAATGGCTAACATCACTTGGTTGAGAGGTGGTGACCTCGACCCTTGTCGATTCAAGCATCTCACAACTACCTCGCTGTCCATCACCAATCTTATGTGGATCGAGTGACGCGGGGAGACTTTCTTTAAGGTAAGGAGCACTGCCATAGCTTCTAGAAAGTTTATATGAAAGGTCCTGAATAGCTTGGACCAAGTCCCCTGGACTTTTTTCCGATGAGAGTGACCTCCCCATCCCTCCTTCGAGGCGTCTGAGTGAATCGTCATCGACGGGGGAGGTGGCTGAAGAAGAACCGACTTCTTTAGATGTCTGGCTTGGGACCAAGGTCTGAGAAGAGTACGTAGCCGAGGCGGCACTGGTCTTCTCAGATCTCTTCGCGCGTTTGATGCATACCTTCTCCAAACTCCGGTTGCATCCTTTAGCTGTGCTCTTAGCACTGGGTCTGTCACTGAAGCAAACTGGAGAGAGCCTAGTACCCTCTCCTGTTCGCGTCTTGATATCCTTTCGGAATCTAGAAGTCTCTTGACAGAGCCCGCTATCTCCTTCCTTTTCTTCGTCGGGATGGAGAAACTGTGTGACAAAAGGTCCCAGTGGATTCCCAGCCACTGGAACTTTTGGGATGGAGAAAGTCGAGACTTTTTTCTGTTGATCTTGAAGCCTAGGTACTCTAGGAACTGGATCACCTGACTGGAAGCTTGCAAGCATTCGGTCTCGGATGCTGCCCACACCAGCCAGTCGTCCAGGTAGGCTACTACCTGAATTCCCTTTAGGCGTAATTGTTTGAGAGCTGCGCTCGCAAGCTTCGTGAAAATCCTTGGGGCTATGTTTAGCCCGAATGGCATGGCTCTGAAGGCGTATAGTCTCCGTTGTAGCCTGAACCCTAGGTAGGGGGAGAGTCGACGGCTGATTGGAATGTGCCAATAGGCGTCTGACAAGTCTATAGAGACTGAGTATGCCCTCTTGGGCAGTAAGGTCCTTATGTGTTGCAGTGTTAGCATCTTGAATTTCAATTCACTATGAACTTGTTGAGTGGCGACAAGTCCAGAATGACTCTGAGCTTTTCCGAGTCTTTCTTGGGAACACAAAACAGCCTCCCTTGGAATTTGATGGACTTCACCTTTCGGATCACCTTTTTCTCCAACAGTTCTTGAACGTACTCCTCCAAAACGGGGGTGGAGTGTTGGAAAAACCGAAGGCACGGGGGTGGAGTGCTGTACCAGCTCCAGCCCAGTCCATTCTTGAGTAGGCTTTGGGCCCAGGGATCGAAGGTCCAGCGATCCCAAAATTTCATCAGTCTCCCTCCTACCGGTATCGTTTCACTTGGACTGCCGTCCTGAGGTCTTGCCTCCCTGACCACGACCACCTCTGAATCCCCTTCCCATTGAGGGGCGCCTAGACGAGCCTCTGGCTGCTCCTCTAGGTTTTGCACGAAAGGAAGAAGACTATCCTTCGAACGTTGGGGTGAATGTGGTTGACTGACCTGGCACAGCCTGGGGTACCCACTGAAAAGTAGTCGGGGATTGTGCCACCATCTGGGGCACTGGAGGCAATGGCAATTGCAGTTGCTGTTGCTGTCTAAAAGGCTTGGCTGGCCGAGACGGTAGCCTAGTCCTCATATTCTTCCTCTTTGGTTGAGGACCCTCATCCGGGGAAGATTTTCTTTTGATAGCCAGGCCCCACTTCTGGAGAAGGTTTCTATTCTCCACGGCGGCCTTATCAACAACCTCTTTGACCACATCGGTAGGGAAAAGGTCTTTTCCCCAAATATTGGAGGAGATTAACTTCCTTGGCTCGTGTCTCACCGAAGCCCCGGTGAACACGAACTCCCTGCAAGCTCTCCTTGCCTTGACGAAGCCATAAAGGTCCTTCGTCACTGTGGCTAGGTGAGACTTAGCCACTACCATGAACATTTCATGGACCTTGGGGTCACTTGCCATCGTCTCAAGAGTAGTCTGATGAGACATTGAGGCAGCCAGTCTTTCTTTTGTCTCGAACTCTCTTCGTAAAAGAGAGTCGGACAGTTTGGGGAGGTCCTCGCCAAATTGCCGTCCGGCAATATCAGCCTCCAACTTTCCCACTGAGAATGTCAGATGGACATCCTTCCAGTCTTTGTGGTCCATAGGCAGGGCCAGCGACAAGGGTTTACACTCCTCCAGGGAGGGGCAAGGCTTGCCGGCCTCGACTGCCTTTAGGACAGCCGCAAACCCTTTCTGTAAAAAGGGGAAGGCTCTAGCAGGAGAGGACACAAAAGAAGGGAGCTTCTTGCTCAATGCAGCTACCTTCGAGTTAGAGAAGCCCCTCTCTTTCATCGAGGATGAAAGTAGGGCTTGAGCCTTAGCGTGGTCCATAATAATGACCTCCTTCGGCTCTGTCTCCTCCCTTGAAGCTGGTTCTTTTCTCAGCCGGACATAGCAGTCCGGATATGATGCCTTGCTGGGCCAGAATTCTACCTCCTTTAGGGGAACTGAACCCAGCTTATCCGAGATGACGATCTTTCCAGTCGTCATCGGCATGTGCTCAGCATACCTCCATGGGTTAGCATCTGAGCATACGGGAAGGTCTTTCACATTGAGCCTTTTCTGGGGCCCATGTGATTCTGCCAGGGACTGCATACGCAGTTCCATTGCAGCCGCCTTCTCCTGATTCTCCTTCTGCATTTGTTGGATCATTCCAACAATCGAAGAGAGGGCCTGTCCCAGTTCTACTGGGAGACCAGCCGATGTTGAGGGGATAGGCTCCGGAATCTGAACCGGAGTAGCCGACACCTCGTCGACCTCATCCTCTACGACATCCGGGGTTTGAACTTCATCCTGACCTTCTGCCAGGAGGTCTTGTTCCAAACGTTCGTCCAGGTCAGACATCCTGTCATCCAACTGGATGTCTTGCATCGCGACTGCGACTTCCACGTCCACCTGGACTTGATCTTGAGGGATCTCCTCTTGAGGCTGGGGAATCACTGCATCAGCTGATGCCTGGGGAAAAAGATACGCCCTCATCTTCTCACTTGGAAGATAAGGGCCAGAGGTGTTCTTCTTGAAGCCCCTTACCCAAGTACGAAGCTTTTCCCTTGCTATATCCCTTGATTCCGCCGTTCTAGGGGAATCAAAAGCCTCAGTAATCAGGTTAGTGCATACAGTACATACCTGAGGGTCCCAATACTGGAGATCATCCTTGGAGACAGCGCATGCTGCGTGTCTCCTACAACACTCATGTCCGCAGAGGTTCTTGCTGCGGACATTGCAGAAAACATTTCCGCACTTCGGAGGGTCCTCCTGTAAAGAGAAGAAATTTCCATGAGTATCAAGTGAACTATGTATCACTGGATATGCATAGTATAGCATAACAATTCATAAAGGAAAGACACACACTTGTGTTTCCTTCACAACCCATTGTTGCAGCCTTCCAGATAATAAAATCAAAATGGTTTATCTCTTCTAGAGTAACCAATGCAAGGTTTCCAGAGGAAACAGGTGGAGCTCACACCTAAGCAATGATTTTAAAATCCTGGATAATAGACAGGGAAGAACTCAGCTTCCTATCTGAGGGCAACAGCAAAGGGATGTGCAAGAAAACACAATAGTGTTAGAAGATACAGTGCTGTACCAAAACCCTTACTATAGTTTTCTTCTTACTGTATATGCTATACAGAAGAATACTAGTACAGTATAGAGGGATGTGTGCCGGCCTGCCTTTGCCGGCCGGCACACACCACAACTAGCTTTAAAGTATACTACTTAACAGCTATAGGGCGGCAGCACTCTGGTTCAAATGCCTGTGCCGGTCGGCAGCAACTGCCGGCCGGTAACAGCCAGTGTTAGCCGGCAATGGCTGCCGGCCAGCAACTACACAAGGTAGTACCCAGCTGCCGGCCACACTCTTGGTGACCGGCAGACAAGGACTGACATAAGCCGGCCGGCAAAGGTACAAGACCGATGCCAGCCGGCAGCAAAACAACCAGAGGACTACACCTGCCCGGCTGCCGGCCTCATAGGCCGGCAGCCGGGACAGGTACAGCACTAGAAGAAAAATAGAATGGATGCCGGGATAAGAGTGTACACAACCTCCAAGCCCGGCAACCGAAAGAGTGCATATAAGGAAGGGGAGAAACTAATTCAGGCTTCCTTGACCAATGCCGTCCGGCTCTGCCGGCAGGCATGGATGAGGGACCAAGAGAGGTCCGGGCAGCACTCGAAAACATAAGACCCTTGCCGGCCAGCAGCTCTGCCGGCCGGCAAGGGGCTGAGTCAATTCCACATCCTAACCTATACTAGGTCCAGATGTAGAACGACGTACAGTACAGTATGAAGAAAGAGGGGGAAGGGACAAGAGGGTCCTGCCAACCTTGCTTTAGTGACAGATCACCCGCAGCTAAGAAACTTATCTTAGCCTAAGGGAGATCTAAGGGGAAAGGCCAGCAATACTTGCCAGCTTCCAGAGCACCAAAGCAAGGAAGGCGTTGCTACTCCCAAGGGAAGAACTTATCCTCCCGCGAGAACAGCAACAGGACTAGTCTGGTAGATCACAAAAGAAGGAATCATACTACAGAAACCTTCGGTAGTGACCTAAGGGAGCTAAGCTCCCTTTGTATGTGTTAGGTCAGCGAGGGGGACTCAGCCCCAAGCCAGACAACACAGACTCAGACTAAAAACTCTGTTGTTCTGTCCCTCTTGAAACATACTACAGGAACAGGAAGGTACAGTAACACCCTAGTATAGTTTTATCGAAAATAAATTTCGGAAAAAACCACTTAGGGATAAGCCCAAGGCTTAAACAGAGGGAAAGGGATTGCATACCTTCTCCGAAGAAAAGAAAGCAACCGGGGAGTATGATAAAGTATACTAAGGCTCCATAAGCAACTAGCCTAGGCACCAAGAGAATCGATTACCTAATTCACCGAAACTCACTCGTATACTATCTTGGAAATATTCCACACAGTCTAAAATGTATAAAATATAGCCTAAAGCTTAAATAAAATTTTAATTACACTCGGAAAAACCATAATCATGCATGAAGTACTAGGACCAAACGACTAGGCTACATGGCCTAGCGTAGGCCAGAATGGCGAATACTTCGCCAAATAATACTAAGCACGAAATGAAATCCTATGTAATGCTAAATAGCTAAAATTTATTAAAGCAAAACAACCAGGAATGTCGCTCTGACTAACTAACTTATACCTAGCGAGCGACAGCGTCCAAGACGCCTCTGGTAGGCTACGGCTCTTGTATCAAAGATTAATCCTATTAATCACTCAAAATTTTACCAAGAGCCTACATTTATACATAACAGACACTATACTCAACTTATCAGGGGCCGACGAAGACGAAGAAGCCATGAAAAGTCGAATAAATCCAAGATTTGCGAGAAAAACAGGAAAAAAACACCGAGTTGTTAAGCTACGCAAAAAGGAATACAGATGGCGCCAGGATTGGCGCCAGGCACGCATACGAATCGGGGGATAGGGAAGCCTTGGGAGCGGCTCCCCTTTTTCTTTCCCGAATTCGTATCTCGCCAATCACCTCCTACGAGACGAAATCTCTGTCCAGGATGTAGATTGCCATGTGACGTGTCTAGAATACGTCCTCTGATATGTCGCGATATCCCTTTCACGAGGGATACTCGCTCCAGGAGTTAGAATTCTGGTACCTTAAGGTAAATTCTCTGGGAATATCGCCGTAGTTGTAATATACCCTAGGAAGCTACCCTATAGGAACTTCCATCAGGACGACATGGCTTGAGCCCAAAAATATATATATATTTGTATGTATGTATATATATATATATATGTATATATATATACATATATGTATATATATACATATATGTATATATATACATATATGTATATATATATATATATATATATATATATATATATATATATATATATATATATATATATACACATAACTATTTACTTACAAAAACAAAGTATGAAAAAAAAAG
>NC_090729.1:175841639-175859139 GCF_036898095.1 Palaemon carinicauda | reverse complement strand
TACCCCCTCCCCGGCCCCAAGATATTCTACACTCCCCATTCCCTCATATTCTACTCCATCCCCCTTGCCCACCTTATTCTACTCCTCCCTGCCCCTACTTCCCCATTTTTGTCTTTCCAAATTCCTCTTTCCTACACTTCATCTATCTTCCCGATTTCTTCCTTTTTCCCCTCGTTATCTTCCTGTTTCACCTCTTTATTTTCCTGTTCGACTTCCTTATTTTCCTATTTCGCCTCCTTATCATCCTGTTTCAATTCCTTATCTTGCTGTTTTACCTCCTTTTCTTCATATTTCATTTCCTTATCTTCCTGTTTCACCTCCTTATCTTTCTGTTTCACTTCCTTATCTTCCTATACCACATTCTTATCTTCCAGTTTCACTTCCTTATCTTCCTGTTTCAATTTGTTATCTTTCTATTTCACCTCCTTTTCTTCCTGTGTCACTTCCTTATCTTCCTCATTCACATCCTTATCTTCCTGTTTCACTTCATTATTTTCCTAATTCACCTCCTTATCTTCCTAATTCACCTCCTTATCGTCCTGTTTCACTTCTTTATCTCCCTGTTTCACCTCCCTATCTTCCTTTTTCACTTCCTTATGTTCCTGTTTCACCTCCTTATCTTCCTTTTTCACTTCCTTATCTTCCTATTTCTCTTTCTCCTCCTTTTATCTACCCCTTTCTTCCCATCTTCTTCCTCACCTTCCTTTTCCTCTTCCTCCTCCTCCCTCTCCTTTTCCTCCCTCTCCTCCTCCCTCTTATTTTCCTCCCCCTCCTCCTCCCACTCCTTCCCCTTCCTCCTCCTCTTCTTACTACCCCTCCTTTACCTTCTCCTTGTCCTTCCCCTTCTTCCTCTTATTCTTCCTTTCCCTCCATCTCTTCCTCATTCTCCTCCTCCTTCACTTCCGTGCTCTCCCCCTTTCCTCCTCTCCCCTCCTTCCCCACCCATATCTCCTCCCTCCCCCCATCCTGCCCCTCCGTCACGTGATCCGTCTCCCGAACACACGCTTCATCATCACCACTCTTGACACTCATCACGCAGTGCCAACAACACATGTGTCCGAGACGAGACACCATCACATCCATCACGGTGCCATCCCGGGTGCCACCTTCCGGTCATGAGGGAAAAGGCAAAATTGAATCCAGCGAAAATTAGAAACCGCTTCTGGAATGGTTTTAACTTGATGAAACTCGTAAGGAAATTGCAGACCGTTCGAGTGCTGTCAGGTCAAAATCTCTCTCTCTCTCTCTCTCTCTCTCTCTCTCTCTCTCTCTCTCTCTCTTCTTCTTCTCTCTCTCTCTCTAATTAATTCATTTATATCCATTTATCTAACGTACTTTCAACAATGTCAAAAATAGAGAAAATACGAATGAGGGTTTTTAACTCTGGTGTTAATATCCAGTCCCTTATTAGTGTACGCGACCCGTCAAAAGTGCCTTTTTATATATTTAGATAGATATGCACACACACAGATTCAACCCTTCCCTACCCCTCCCCATTTCATATATATATATATATATATATATATATATATATATATATATATATGTATATATATATATATATATATATATATATAAATATATATATATATATATACATATATACACTGTATATATGTCTATATATACATATATATATGTATGTATATATATATGTATATATATATGTACATATATATATATATATATATATATATATATATATATATATATATAAGTATATATATATATATATATATATATATATATACACAGATATATATATACATATATACATTTATTTATTCATCTATATATAAAGCCAGACAATCGCCGTTTATCATATAAAACGAATAACAGTGAAATGATTCGTACTTCCAGAGAGTTGATCGCGAGAGAGAGAGAGAGAGAGAGAGAGAGAGAGAGAGAGAGAGAGAGAGAGAGAGAGAGAGAGAAATGCAGATCAATAATAAGATTGGCTCTAATTACAGTTTTCGTAAGGAGGGAACCATAAGAAACCTCAGCATTTGAAGAAAAAAAAAAGCGGAGGAGGAATCTTGCAATTATCATTTCTCCATCACATCCCCTCGTCATTCAAAAAGACCCCTGTCTTAACCGACGTCCTCCCCCCTCCCCCCTCACTCTCTGTCTATCCCCGGTCCCCTGTCTATCCCCGGACCCCCGTCCATCCCCGGACCCCCCGTCCATCCCCGGACCCCCGCCCATCCACAGACCCCCGTCCATCCCTGGTTCCCTGTCCATCCCCAATTCACTGTCACCTTCGGTTCCCAACCTCACTTCCTCTTTTCCTTGTTGGGGAAATCAATAAGTCTTGATGGTCGAAATTATGACGAGTGTCCGATATTCTGATTTGATGCAGCAAAACTGAGATGCTTAGCTGGACATCCTTCTGAGGAAATGAAATATCAGTCATTTTCGGTATCATTTTTTTTTTAGTTTATTTCAATATTGCATTAATTACGGACAGCTGTTAAATATGCTTTAATTTACTTTATATTTCATATCCACTTTCCCTCAAAGTTGAAGTAATTTGTTTAAAGTTATTACTAAAACTTGGTTTAGTTTGATGTTGCACTCATTACAGACAGCTGTGAAATATGCCTGAATTTAATTTATATTTCATATCCCACTTTTCCTCAAATTTGAAGTAATTTGTTTAAAGTTATTGCTAAAACTTAGTTTAGTTTTTGGTTTAGTTTGATGTTGCACTCATTACAGACAGCTTGAAATATGCCTGAATTTACTTTCTATTTCATGTCATATTTTTCCTCAAAGTTGAAGTAATTTGTTTAAAGTTATTATTAAAACTTATTTCAAATTTTTGGTTTATTCTGGTATTGCAGTAATTACAGACCGTTGTGAATTATGTTTTAATTTACTTATAATTTCATATCCTACTTTTCCTCAAGTCAAAAGTGATTTGTTTAAGGTTATTACTAAAATTTATGTCAATAAACTATCATGTAATTTTTATTTTAGATCCTTTTCCATTATTTGATGTAACCATTCAAATATGATCAATTATAATTTTCAAGACTAAATGATGATCAGAGTATTAATGGAAAAGTTTCTTTATCATCTAGTATAGATTCGACAAAGCACTCGTCCCTTTCCGTAAACATAACATAATAGTTCAAACTGAGAACGTTACTAACATTGCAGATGTAACAAGGTGTCAGTGACTGATATATTTTACCTGATCTCTTTTTCGAGTAAATTTACTCTCAGAATTACTATTAGTAATTTCAAAGTTCACGTGGGTTGGGGATTAGCCGTGGGGAGAGGTTACAGCGAGGAAGATTTTGTAATACACGGTCGGGAAGCAACGCCCATAGAAATGAAGAAGGATACCCTATCTACAGCACGTTTTCTTTAATGCTAAAACCGCCAACTTACTCCACGTAAAAGTGTCTTTGAATGTAACAAGTTGATTATCATTCCGTTGTTAAGTCTTCTATTTTCATGCCACAGTCAACCTTATCGACAAAAACTGCTGACTGTAAACATGCAATTGGTATTCTTGTGTGACCCCATTGGAGACTATAAATATCTGTTTTGTCTCTGGAATAATGTTAGTTGTTAGGGAGCTGCCCTTGTATCACTGCCTCCTCCTGTCTCGTCTCGTTATAGATTCCCCACTCAGGATAGGGTAATGAATTTTATGTTAAGTAGTTGATTCTACAAATATCTCTAGAAGAGAAAGAAATCAATGAATGCATGCACATTGTTGATATGTATAGCTTAAATATATATACATGCTTGTGTTATTGTTCTTGTGTATAATGAATGTTGTTTATACAAATTCATACACATGTACACACTCTTAATCGGGTTAAAATATATATATATATATATATATATATATATATATATATATATATATGTATATATGTATATATATATATATATATATACATACATATATATATATACATATATATATGTATATATATATATATATATATATGTATATATATATATATATATATATATATATATATATATATATATATATATATTTTACATTGTATGTAAGAGCTGAGGAATCAGATAGAATTCGAATCGATAACTGGAATTAATCGATATTTTTTGGAATATTTGAATAAATAAAAATTAATCTAACCGTGGCCACGAAACTGAATAGATATTCATATTTGTATTAAATTTTGAATCAATTAAAAAAACGGAATTTTTTAATTCTTAAAGTATTTCGAAGAGCGATCATAAATATCTTTTAAAAGTAGTCCATTAGAACATGATTTGAATAAAGATATTCAAAAGCTAAAGTAGAAGTGACTGTATCTTACAAATGCTTTCAAATGGAATTGAATCTTAAGTAGTCAGTAACTAGAAATTTTGGTTCTTTCTGGTATATGGTCAAAAAAAAAAAAAAATCCCAGAATTTTTCGTGAATAATAGTCTCAACAGTAAAATTCTAATTTGGAATGTAAGAATGAACATAAAACTGTAACGGAAGGAAATGACCATAAGCACTTTTAAGATATTGTGCAAGAGCACTTGAAATGCATGATAAAATTGCTATGCAGGAAAGAATATTATAGACATTTGTGTTACACTAGTAGCCAGGAAAGAATTCGTAGAGAATTGCGGTTAAGAAATTAAGGAAAGATAGAGAGGCAATTAAAGCTGACTAAATGAGAAGATAGTGGTTGAATATTTTGCATTTTATGATCCACTGAGAACCTACCTTTCTTATAATTTATAAGGCTTATATGCCGATGTTAAAAGTACGCTTGAAGAAAAACGTAATATTTATCGGAAATTCTCCGTAAAAATATACTGCGCTCAACCGTATTTCAGTAAAATATAGGTGACCGTAATTTTACTTTACTTTTTTTATTATCTCTTACGGGTTGGTGACCGTAATATCACTCTTTTACGTTAATATAACCGTTTTAAAAACGGTAGAAATCCTGGAATAAATGTTGCCAGACTTTTACCGTTTTTTAATGCAAATTTCTAAGTGTATGTACATATATTAATTAAATAAAGAAAACAAATATGGGATTAGTTCTGCATTTACTAGCGAATAATTATCAACTTGCTTATTAAAATGCGAATTATGAATAATGCATATGAAATTTGTATATAATTATGGGCAGAGGCTAAAGACATACTAATGGCATATGTTGAAGGGTATTTTAATAGAGAATGAAAATTAGTTGTCGGATATTCTAGTAGTTTTATTACATTTCAAACCAAGAATATGCAACAGGACGACATAATGAATAATGTTCTCCATATATCAAATTATCCTTTTATCGGTTAACCCGTTAAAGTAATGGAATAATGGTAATTTTGCCATTGTTCTTTGAATTACAAGCGGAACTTATGCCTTCATAAAATGGAAATGTATTATTTCAACGGTTCAATGTTATGATTGATATTCCTGTCAAAAGCTTCGTATGAGCTGTCCTTCATGGCGTATTTCAGGAGTAGACTATTACCAGCCTTCCATGAAAATTAGTACCTTATGTATAAGCTTAAATGGATATTGGTCTTTGACATTTAGTATGGTAATATATGATAAAAGATGAGTCTGCTATAAATATTTTACTACTACTACTACTACTACTACTACTACTACTACTACTACTACTACTACTACTACTACTACTACTACTAATAATAATAATAATAATAATAATAATAATAATAATGATAATAATAATAATAATGATTTTAGTAATAGTAATATCAATAATATCTCCTATACGATAAAAAGCAAATGTCTGACTATATATATATATATATATATATATATATATATATATATACTCGTATATATATATATTGTATATATATATATATATATATATATATGTATATATATATATATATATATATATATATATATATATATATATATATATATATCTTTCTTGTCACACTCAGGGGGAGAAGGAGTAATCATACCCTCGTGAGAGGGGCTACCCCGAGAGCTGCACTCGGAAACCACTCTCTCCAAAAAATTGCAGGTTGTAGTTATCACTATTTTTATTAATATAATTATTTACATCGCAAACTCCTCTTTTACTTACTAATACGTTACTTTTAGCAGGACTTCTTTTAACTGATTTCGAAAAAATATGTTGAAATGTTAAATGATGTGCATCTTCTTTACATTACACACTGTAAATAATAACTATAAACTAGACTCTTGCAAGTAATTATATTTTCTTTGTGAAAAAAGCTTCAAAATATGTTCATAGCTTCATATCATGTCTTTAAAAAGCAGTAGTACCCATATGTACACAAACTTAAAGTACATATCTCAGCATAAGCACAGTAATTGATATCTGGTATTTCATAGTCATGTCTTAAATGAAATTCAACGTAATTCTTATTGTCCATTGAGTAAGGTACTCATCTTTGTATCCATTGAGTTAGGTACTCATCCTAGTATCCATGAGTAAGATACTCATCCTAGTATCCATCTTTTCTGTAATGATATATAAGGGCCTTTTTTCTTATTTTTTTTGCAAGGGGATCTCATATGCTACATCAGTATCCTATTATTCATTGAGTAAGGTACTCATCTTAGTATCCATTGAGTTAGGTACTCATCCTAGTATCCATGAGTAAGATACTAATATCTTTTCTGTAATGATACATAGAGGCTTTTTTTCTTATTTTTTTGCAAGGGGATCTCATATGCTACATCAGTATCCTATTATTCATTGAATAAGGTACTCATCTTAGTATCCATTGAGTTAGGTACTCATCCTAGTATCCATGAGTAAGATACTAATATCTTTTCTGTAATGATACATAGAGGCTTTTTTCTTATTTTTTTGCAAGGGGATCTCATATGCTACATCAGTATCCTATTATTCATTGAATAAGGTACTCATCTTAGTATCCATTGAGTTAGGTACTCATCCTAGTATCCATGAGTAAGGTACTGTCATCTTTTATGTAATAATACATAAAGGCTTATTTCTCATTTTTGTAAGAGAATTTCTTATGCTACATCAGTATCTTAGTATCTATTGAGTAAGGAACTCATCTCAGTATCCATGAGTAAAGTACTCATATCCTTTCTGTAATGATATAAAAAAGGTTTTTTTTTTTTTTTTTTTTTTTTTTTTTTTTTTTTTTTTTACCAGAGGGTTTCAGTTACTACGTCAGTAAAATAAAAAAGACTTCGGTTTATGATTCCAAATTACCATCTTAGACCCATAATTTGATAGCGCATTTTGATAGTTCGATGCCAGACACCGCCATCCGATTATCAATAAAAGCAACGGTAAATTAAGGTTTTCCAATCGTTTACTATCTTCATAATTTTTAATTCGCCTTTCATTGCAATATTGCAACGCCCTAGTCATTGAAAATTATTCAACTGGGAGATTCGTATATCAAACAATTTGACATATTTGGGAAAGGGAAAAATATTGTACCTTGCATTCAAATCAAAATGGTCTCGCCTGAAAAAGACAGATTCAATATTGGCGGGTATCTTATCTCACATGGCTTCAAATGTTTCCAGTCTAATGATATGAAAGATAATTTCTCTCTCTCTCTCTCTCTCTCTCTCTCTCTCTCTCTCTCTCTCTCTCTCTCTCTCTCTCTCTCTCTCTCTTTCTACTACTACTACTACTACTACTACTACTACTACTACTTCTTCTTCTTCTTCTTCTATTACTACTACTACTACTACTACTACTACTACTACTTCTTCTTCTTCTTTTTCTTTTTGTTACGTTTCTCTGTCAGATTTGTATCTTACCTGAGAAATCAAGAGACTAATGTTTTCCGTATTTCATTAAATAAAAATAATAAATCACCCTCATAAGTGAAATAGCTTTTCAAAAGTAATTTCTGCACATAATTTCAAAATATTTAATAATGAAGAAGGAAATAATCTCAAAAATACATACCCAAAGAGTAAATAACAAAAAATTTAAGCGAGCAATAATTTAACAGTTATTACACAACAAAATTGAGTAAACATAATTTCCCCCAAACAATTTACAAAAGATGGAATATCCAAAACATTGTGTTTCCATCAGGGGATAGCTTTTAAATAGATCGAGCTATGATGGAGTATCTGATTGCTTTGACATTCTACGTATTCATATGTTTAATTTGATATGGAAGCCGATGCACCGGGCAACGACAGTCTCCCTCTTTTCAATCAGAGCATAAATGAATTAAAAAAAAAAAAACAGAAACTGAAAAGATGAAGAAATAGATGTAGAAATGGATTACTAAAAGAAGATACGATAAGTTGAAAAACGAAAGTTCGCTTTTCTTAAACTCGAAAATATCAAATAATTGTCGTTTTCAATCAGAGCATAAATGAATTAAAAACCAGAAACTGAAAAGATGAAGAAATAGATGTAGAAATGGATTACTAAAAGAAGATACGATAAGTTGAAAAACGAAAGTTCGCTTTTCTTAAACTGGTAAATATCAAATAATTGTCGTTTTCATACAATGTAATTATTGGTTACAATTTCTCTTATTATATCACTTTCTTCCCCTATAAAATGGAAAGTATGATATATATGTAAATATAGTATTGTATAGCTCCCATTATCCACTGAATAGCAGTGAGAATTTCCAAGCATTCTCCCTTGTCATTTAATTCTCGTGTGATCCATCAATACAACAACAAAAACAACAATCAAATGAAGCTGTTTCTAGTCAGCTGTAGTGCAAAGACCTCAGACATATCCTTACTTGTGTATAAGGCTTAGTAATTTTCATCACCGCGCTGGGCACTGCAGATTGGTGATGGTGAGAGACTTTAGTCTGATCGCTCACAGCAAACCAACCTCTCTTAATCATAAAGTGACGCACAAACCCTTTCACCGTGTTAAGGTGTCCCTACATACAAAGTGTATTAAATACTTTATATTTTAGCTCCTTTAGGGATCAACTAAATCATACGTTTATTCTTCTGTTTTTTGCTAATTTGCTCTTGAACACCCATTACTTTTATATCTATCTTTTGCCCATTGCATGACTTTTGTTTCATGCAACATTATTATAAGCATGATTATCATTATTACACTCATATCGGTAAAATAGCTGTAATGTAAGAGAGGGTCGAGATGGCAAGTCTTTATCTGTCCCCAATGAAGGCGAACCCATAAGAGGGTGATCGAGACGTCAAGTACCGACCCTAGGGACATCACGTCCCCTTTCAAGGCTCCATCCAATGCAATTTAATCTGGATAGAAAGGCTGAACCCCCAGATGGACGACGATATGTCTAAATGTACTTAGACTATCGTTATAACGCACTAAAAGACCATAATATATATATATATATATATATATATATATATATATATATATACTGTATATATATATATATATATATATATATACTGTATATATATATATATATATATATATACACTGTATATATATATATATATACTGTATATATATATATATATATATATATATATATATATATATATACTGTGTATATATATATATATATATATATATATATATATATATATATATATATATATATATACTTTATATATACTTTATATATAAACATATATATTAATAATAGTAACCGTTTCGATATATAAACTACAGGTAGTAGTACTAGTAATGATACTACCATTAATATTGAAGTAATTATTATTATCATATTTATTATTAGCAGCACCAAAATTATTATTTATGAAAGTAATGACGTAGTTGATATTAGTGATACTCTCAGCTGTAATAGTAAAGGAAAATTCAGAGAACATCGTTATTTATCAGAGGATAAATAACAATAATAATCATCCGAAACAAAATTGATAAGGATAATGATAATTACTGCACATAATAAGTTCGGTGCATACTAAATAAAGTGATATACAGTAATTGCAACATTCAGAACTATAAAGAGCTTTTCAGTTGTACTTGGCTGTCACAATTTGCTTGTGCTTGCTATCGACTACCCGAGTAATTGAAAGAAGTAACGAGTGTGAGTTATTGCTTCAAGGAAAAGTGGTCTTAAATTACTATTGTAGATAAAGACTCGTTTACCTATAGTCAATTTCTTTTAATGAGGCCCAGTTGCACCGACTCGCAGCGGTGCCCGTTTAGTTCGGAAAAGTTTCCTGATCGCTGATTGGTTAGAATTATCTTGTCCAACCAATCAGCGATCAGGAAACTTTTCAGAGCTAAAAGGGCACCGCTGCGAGTCGGTGCAAATCTGCATCGCTAAAAAAAATTGACTATAATGTTTTATAGTTCGGCGAATAGGGTACGTGCAGTTGGCTTCATTAATTCTGGTACATTACATAGGAGGCAAAGTAGATGCCAGTGTACTGGAATTAATGAAGCCAACTGTACCGACAGCTTCATCGGTAAATAGATGTAGTCATAGAATAAAAAAAGGAGGACGCGATAAAGATGAAAAGCAAAAGTTTGCTTTTCTTAAGAAACTCGAAAATATCAAATAATAGTTGTTGTCATATAATGTATTTATTGATGACGAATGGCGAAATCTAACCGAGGCCCTTTGCGTCAATAGGCGTAGGAGAAGATGATGATGATGATGATGATGATGATGAGTTATTGATTGCAATTTTTCTGATTATGTCAGCTTCTTACCTTGTAAAATGGAAAGTTTGATAGATTTATAAATATAGCATTGTATAGCTCCCATTATTCACTGAATAGAAGGGGGAATTTCTCGTGTGATACATAAATACAACAACAACAAATGCAAGTGTTTTCACTCCACTGCAGGACAGATGCCTCAGACATGCCCTAGTCGTGTCTTGAGTTTGGTAATTTTCATCACCACGCTGGCCACTACGGATTAGTGATGGTGGGAGACTATTGTCTCATTGCTCACAGCAAACCAGCCTAATATGGGTGTAACTGACTATAGTCCATTTCTTTTAGCGAGGCAGATTTGCACCGACTCGCAGCGGTGCCCTTTTAGCTTGGAAAAGTTTGCTGATCGCTGATTGGTCAGAATTATCTTGTCCAACCAATCAGCGATCAGGAAACTTTTCCGAGGTAAAATGGCACCGCTGCGAGTCGGTGTAAATCTGTCTCGCTAAAAGAAATGGACTATAGTTTAGCTTTTCTGATCATGGCGATACACAAACCTTTTAACCTCGTTTAGGTATCCCCACTCGGAAAAGGGTTTAGTGGATTAATAAATATAAGCATTGTTCTTCAGGTTTTGCGAGATTCATGAATATGAAAATAATTGTAGAATAATTTCACTCTATTTCAATACTGCTCACTTACATCTTTGCCTAAATAACTAGATAATGAAAATTACTCATCCAAAAAAAAAGTTGTTTTACTAGTACATTTTTTATCTGAAACATTTGTAATTTTCATGCATGGAATGTTCATGCAGAATTTAAATTTAATTTCCTTCAATAATTTTCTATAACAAATTATATCAGCGTCAATGACCTTCGATGTCAGATAGTACTGGCTGTAACAATCTAGTTGTTTTATCAAATTATATTGCGTATCTTTAAATTGGAATTGGCTGTAACAATCTAGTTATTTTATCATATTTTATTGCATATTTCTAAATTGGTATTGGCCATAACAAACCAGTTTTTATTCAATTTTAGTACATATTACTAAATAGGTATTGGCTATAAGAAATGTGTCTGCCAGACTACCAACCTAGTTATTTCATCCAATTTTATTGTATATGACTAAATTAGTATTAGCTATAAGAAATGGGTCAGCCCAGACTACCTCCCTAGTTATTTTATATAATTTTATTGCATATGACTAAATTGGTATTGACCATAAGAAATGGATCTGCCCAGACTATCACCCTGGTTATTTTATCCAGTTTTCTTTCATATTACTTAATTGGTATTGACTATAAGAAATGGATCTGCCCAGACTATCACCCTAGTTATTTTATCCAATTTTCTTTCATATTACTTAATTGGTATTGACTATAAGAAATGGATCTGCCCAGACTATCACCCTAGTTATTTTATCCAATTTTCTTGCATATCCCTTAATTGGTATTGACTATAAGAAATGGATCTGCCCAGACTATCACCCTAGTTATTTTATCCAATTTTCTTTCATATTACTTAATTGGTATTGACTATAAGAAATGGATCTGCCCAGACTATCACCCTAGTTATTTTATCCAATTTTCTTTCATATTACTTAATTGGTATTGACTATAAGAAATGGATCTGCCCAGACTATCAACCTAGTTATTTTATAAAATTTTATTACATATGACTGAATCATTATTGACTATAAGAAATGGATCTGCCTAGCCCTAGACTATGAATTATTATTGACTATAAGAAATGGATCTGCCTAGCCCTAGACTATCAACCTAGTTATTTTATGCAATTTTATTGCATATTACTAAATTGGTATTGACCATAAGAAATGGATCTGCCCAGACTATCACCCTAGTTATTTTATCCAATTTTATTGAATATTACTTAATTGGTATATTGACCATAAGAAATGTATCTGCCTTGACTATCACCCTAGTTATTTTATCCAATTTTATTGAATATTACTTAATTGGTATATTGACCATAAGAAATGTATCTGCCTTGACTATCACCCTAGTTATTTTATCCAATTTTATTGAATATTACTTAATTGGTATATTGACCATAAGAAATGTATCTGCCTTGACTATCACCCTAGTTATTTTATCCAATTTTCTTGCATATCCCTTAATTGGTATTGACTATAAGAAATGGATCTGCCTAGACTACCAACCTAGTTATTTTATCCAATTGTATTGCATATTACATAATTGGTATATTGACCATAAGAAATGTATCTGCCTTGACTATCAACCTAGTTATTTTATCCAATTTTCTTGCATATCACTTAATTGGTATTGACTATAAGAAATGGATCTGCCTAGACTACCAACCTAGTTATTTTATCCAATTGTATTGCATATTACATAATTGGTATATTGACTATAAGAAATGGATCTGCCTAGACTATCAACCTAGTTATTTTATAAAATTTTATTACATATGACTGAATTATTATTGACTATAAGAAATGGATCTGCCTAGCCCTAGACTATCAACCTAGTTATTTTATCCAATTTTATTTTATATTACTAAATTGGTATAGCCTATAAGAAATGGGTGTGCCCAAACTACATCCATCTTTCTGTTGCTTTTAATTTCCACCACACGTACTGTCCTTTTGGCAAGATACGTTCATCACCTCGTTAGCATTCAGGGGGACTCCTGCAAATTGAGACGTAGTCGTGTCACATTGTCTTGGGGAATTCCTCACCCAAAATGACCATAAACTACCTCTTTTAAGGAAGAGAATTGGGCCTCTTCCCCCCACCTCCTCCTACCCATATTCCCTCCCTCTTCCCCTAACATTCCCCCTTGCTTTTTCCTATCCCCTTTTTCTCCCCTCATGGCCGTAAAAACCTCGTAAAATCGGTTGCCGTAGCGAAGGAGTGACATCGTATATGTTCAAAACTACACTGACACAGAAACCTGCCTCTCTCTCTCTCTCTCTCTCTCTCTCTCTCTCTCTCTCTCTCTCTCTCTCTCTCTCTCTCTCTCTCTCTCTTTCTCTTTTACTGTCCCTTCTTCACTGGCCAGCCCTGATGGCTCTGTTTACAGCTGCATTTGACATGGGAGACGTCCGATAAGGCAAAACTAAAAAGGGAAATGAAAAGGGAAATGTAGGTAGAAGAATAAAAAGGGGAAGGGGAGATGCTGCAAAGGAAAAAAAAAGGGAACCGTTTGATTCTCTCGACCATTCGTAATTCTCCAGTGATTTTATGGCATCATTTTTTCAAACGTTGCAGACAAAAATAAACATTGAAATTTTAGTCATGTATGACTGAAACTACTACCTTCACACACACACACGAACACACAAACACACACACACACACACACATATATATATATATATATATATATATATATATATATATATATATATATATATATATATACCTTTCTGAGTGGAAATACCTTAACGTGGTGAAAGGGTTTGTGTATCGTCATGATGAGCAAAGCTGTACTAGTCATCGCCTCCCATAATGAGCTGGTTTGCCATGATAAATCACAGTAGTCTCACACCATTACCAATCCGCAGTGGCCAAAGTGGAGATGAAAACTTGCCAAACACCAGGCATGAATAAGGACATGTATGAGGCTTTTGTTCCGTAGTGGATTATAGAAGACTGCATTTTTGTTGTTGTTGTTGTTGCTGCTGTTGCAGTTTGTATATATATATATATATATATATATATATATATATATATATACACTGTATACATGGAGGTGTATGTACGTATGTATGTATTTTAGTATGTATATTTGTTTCATCGATAATTTATGAAATCGTTCCTGTTTATAAGGATTCGGGTGTGATCACATCATAGATCATATTAATCAACCTCTTATATAATCTATCCCTTAATATATTTGCAAAGATGCTCAAGTATCCCCTACCTTATTGTGACCAACTTCCCTGCACATGAGATATTCATACTCTCATTACCCCCCCCCCCCCCCCCCCGCGCCAAAGATTACACGCCGCATGATCTACCATCTTTTCCAGCTGATATGGATCATGAATCACTGGAAAACAGCTGGTATTACCCCGGGGGGTTCACAGTAATTGGACATTTATAGTCTCTAATTAAACTTAATTCTCGAGTCAACAGGTCTAACCCAGCGATCCCAGGGTACTAACAAATCTTCGCTTCCATTAGTTGGGAAATATAAGATGGGAAAATTCCAGTAATTCCAGTAATTCCAGTAACCTTTCGAATAATTATGCTTTATGGGTTCAAATTATAGCTACCTGATGAGAAGATAACATAATAATTTGTTTATGAAAGTGCAATGCGGCATGGAGTGTGTATTTGGGGTTAGAGAAATAAAGAAAACAAAACCGAAATTCCATTCGTGGACATTACTTGCAATAGAAGACTTATAATGAATGATGGCATTTTAAATCAATGAATAACGTGTATCTTTTCAAATAAATCATGTTTTACCCCAAAAAATATAAGCCTAACATATGACGTGATTTACAACGCCTGCAGAATATTAAATCATTTCGCTGCAGTCTTATAATTCCATTGCTTTTTCAATCCATAATTTTTGTCATTTTTTTATTAATGTGCAATGCAACGGACGATGATAAATTTGATGAACTGGAAAATGACACTTTATGAGAACCTGGTAAGAAATCAGAGTAAATAAATCATTTTGATAGATGTTTATGCGGTTCATAGAAGTTTAAGTTAACCATCAATTGTGAAAAGAAAACTTAATTTAAAACTTTATACATTGCCCGAATGCTTAGAATTACACCAGCATTCATTTACTTACTTACTTACTTACTTACTTACTTTACTTTGATGGCTGCTTTTCCAGTCCCATACAGAAGGGGAACCCCATTCTCTGCAGGACCTCCACTGGCGAAGCAACTTTACCTCTTACTCTCGTAAGCATATTTTATTGAGGGACATACAATGGATCTCCGTATCAGGCGTCAAAAATATAATTAACTAGAGGTGCACTCAATAGAACACAGACCTTCTCAGCGGCAGCTTATTTCTCGACCTTTTTTCTCTCCCTTAACCTTGACCTTTGATCTAAACATGTATCAATTGGCGTGGATTTTCATACATTCAAATATGAACCAAGTTTGAATTCTCTGTCACAACGATGTCCAAACTTATGGCTGATTACGTGAATTGGACATTCTGCTTGACCGTGACCTTGACCTTTGACCTTGGCCTTCTAGAATTTAATAATTTCCAGCTTTTTGCATAACAGTTATTCCCTGCAAGTCTCAATACTCTACGATTTAAATAGTGGACAGGAAGCTGTTCACAAACAAACGCACACAATCAGAGGGTAAAACATAACCTCCTTCCGACTTCGTTACGGGAGGTAATTCAAGAATTTCCTGGGGGAAATGCAGGTCATTAAAACTCATTAGGTAAAGCATATTGAAATATAAATGATATTCAATTTAGATGATATTTCATTTATTTCATACACGAGAAATATTATTGGGCAATGAAGCAATACTAATTCCAGGAATCTTGAGTCATACTTTCGTGTAGCTCAATCTATCATTATTGCAAATGATCGCTGCCTGCTCGGAGACACTTGATATTAAACTTTTATCAGAAAATAAAGAATAAATTTGAAATTCTAGGCAAATGGGAAGAACTTTCATTTCAATTAGTGACTTAGGTATAGTTACTACATATGATTCTGATGAAGTGTTTCCAATGTCCTTTTACAAACAGCCGGCCTTGTTACAAGACTAGTTCACAGATTTCCATGAATTCTGAAAATCTAACATTGATTATTCCTGATAAAATGTAACTAAATTGATCCAAGTGTTTTATCAAAACCTTATGGTTATTTAAGTTTCATTAATAAAGAATATGTGACACAATAAGGTCACTCCCAAAAATAGGCTTCAGAAATCAGACTTTTAATTGGAATTGAGTTGTTTTTCAAAAGAATGCTAAAAGCTTTATTGAAAACCCACTTTATTAAGATTTATGCAAAATCTCTTCACTACTATTGGCCAAACACTTTTGGTGATACAATATTTTTTATACTAGATAAAAGAAAAAAAATGTCTTGAACCAATAAAAAATAATGATATATATTTGCATCACGGCTATTCAAAGTAAAGACGTTATCTCGTCTGGGTTATGCTAATACATCTACAATAACTGATGGCTAATTAGAAACTTCTCAGCCTAGTGTTCTGCGGAACTGGGGTTTTAGTACCGCTCAAGCTCGATATCTTCTTGCAGTGTCTGCAGCCCCACCATCCTTGTGAGCTTATGATGGGGAGCTGGGTTGTAGGAGCCTATAAGTTTACCTGCTGAGTTATCTGCAGCCATTGCCTGGCCCACCCTGGTTTTTGCTTGGGTGGAGGTGGGAGCTTGGTTGTTGATCATATGTATATATGGCCAGTATCGAAGGCATTTGTCCTATTAGCTCGGACAGTGTTACTGTCCCTTGCCTCTGCCATTCACGAGCGGCCTTTAAACCTTCAAATATGTGGTCAGTATCTAAGCCATTGTCCAATGAATTAGCTATGGCAATGTCACTGTCCCTTGCCTCTGCCATTCATGAGTAGCCTTTAAACCTTTAAACAGCTCTCTATCTAAAGAAGAATGGAACTTATGGATCGTGAAATGCAGATAGAAAAATTAAATAAAAAGAAATTAATGAATCTTTTAACAAAGAACTGTCCCTATAAACAGAAACCCAGCCAAGCTGAAACGTGTGTCATCGACAGAATCCGAAGAGGCAATGCATCCAGAAAAAAAAGATTCAGAATTTTGTTGTCTTGAAGATAGGCAACTGGGTTGCGTCAAAATTGCATTTTATTGATGGTTTAATGGAAAGTTAATTATAAACTGCCTCTTGCCTCGAAACTATACCAACTTCATAATTCATTGATAATAAACAGTATCTCTCTCTCTCTCTCTCTCTCTCTCTCTCTCT
>NC_090729.1:175829139-175836639 GCF_036898095.1 Palaemon carinicauda | reverse complement strand
ATTTCATTTTTATCAGTCAGTGTTTTTTTTTTTTTTTTTTTTTTTTTTTTTTTTTTTTTTTTTTTTTTTTTTGCAAAAATGTTGTTGAAACTATTTATCCATATTCGATAACTGCCCTGATAGTATTTCTGCGCTACTTTTACATTTCTAGCTATGTCAATTAGGTTATTTTCTCTGCTTGCATACATACATTCTTGTGTTCTTTACCCCTTTTTGGTCGCAGACAATTACCTATCTTCCTTTGTGGAAAAACAAATGGTTTTATTTTATTTTTACCAGTCACTGATTTTGTCTGTTTTACAAAAAGGCTGTTGAAACTATTTATTCATATTTCATAACCGTCCGGATGGTATTTCTGGGTTGTTTTTATATTTCTAGCTATGTCAGTTTCCTTATTTTCTATGCTTACATACTGTACATACATTTTTGTGTTTACTTATTTTTGGTGGCAGACATTTACCTTTTTTCTTTTGTGAAAAACAAAGGATTTCATTTTATCTTTATTAGTCAGTGATTTTGTCCTTTTTTGCAAAAATGTTGTTGAAACTATTTATCCATATTTTATAACCACCTGGGCTATTTTTACATTTATAGCTATGTCGGTTACCTTATTGTCTATGCTTGCATGCATACATTTTTGTGTTCTTTAGCGATTTTTTTGTCGCAGACAATTACCAATCTTCTTTGGTGCAAAACAAAATATTTTATTTTATTTTTATCAGGCATTGATTTTGTCCTTTTTTTTTTGGCAAAAATGTTGTTAAAACTATTTATCCATATTTTACAACCCACCTGGTAGTTTTTTTGGGGGGGGGGCTATTTTTACATTTCTAGCCATGTCAATTACCTTATTTTCTCTCTTGTAAAAATACATTTTTGCGCTCTTTGCCAGTTTTTTTTTTTTGCGGCGCACAATTACCTATTTTCTTTTGTGAAAAACAAAAGATTTTATTTAGTTTTTATCAGTCAAATTTAGTTGAAACTATTTATCTATATTTTGAAATCACCCGTATAGTATCTCCAGGCTACTTTTACATTTTTAGCAAAGTCAGTTACCGTTTTTTCTCTGTTTGTATACTTACATTTTTGTGTTCTTTACCCATTTCTGGTAGCAGACAATTACCTATTTTCTTTTGTAAAAAGCAAATTGTTTTATTTTATTCTTATCACATAGTATATTTCAATTACGCTTCTCCACTCAGTGCTTTTTTATTTTTCTCCATAGTATTATGATAAATAAGGGTATGTTCTCTTTTGTATTTTTTTTTCTCTGTTTTTCATCTTCATCATGGCACATTATTTCACATTCTCTTGAGAGAATGATTTTCTATATACTAATCAGTTGCACTTAAAATTTGCTCTAAAACGGTAAAAATCCTGGAATAAAAGTTGCCAGGCATTTACCGTTGTGAAACCGGATATATTAACGTAAATGAGTGATATTACGGTCACTAACCTGTAAAAGATAATAATAAAGTAGGGTAAAATTTCGGTAGCCTGTATTTTACTGAAATACGGATGAGAACAGTATATTTTGACGGAGAATTTCCGATTAAAATTACGGTTTTTTAACAGTGTACTTTTTTATTCTCTGTAGGAGATTCGCTTTTATGGGCTAATTTTTCCTTTTCATAAGACAAAAACGTTCCATTAACTGGATAGCTCTGAGGAGTATCATTAACGCAATTGTGCTAAGTTTAATAGGCCTTACCAACCTACTCACTAGACTGAACACAAATGAGCAATTCTTTTAAAATCCTTGGCATGGTAGAATAATTCTGTTTAGGGAGGAACATGCTGTGTATCTCAGTCGTAATAATAATTATTACACTAATAATTTTTATTTCAAGATTATTGTGTTCGACCAGTATTTATGATTATCTCATTCATAATATTTTATCCTAATTTACTCCGAAAAAAAGTTCGAAATATGACTGAAGACGTTTATAGGAGGTAAAATTTAAGTAGAAATTTCAGATAGCTCCAGGTTCTGTTATCAATTACAATTCCAGAGTAATTCTATGAGCATCTCATTCATAATTTTCATATCAATTTACTACAAATAAAAGTACGAACTATGACTGAAGCCGTTTAATGTAGGAAAAATCTATGTAGAAATTCCTGATGCCTCCAAGTTCGGTGATCATTTACAGTTCCATAGTTTAAAGGCTTTAAAGACCGCTCATGAATGGCAGCAGCAAGGGGCAGTGACAAGGCCTTATCGAGTAGGACAATGCCCTTAAGACTGACCATATATACATATGATCAGCGCCCAAGCCCCCTCTCCACCCAAGCTAAGGAGCGCCAGACAATGGCTGCTGATGACTCAGCAGATAGACCTATAGGCTTCCCCCCCCCCCCCTATCCTTAGCTCACAAGGATGATGAGGTTGCAGCGATCAAAGAAACTAACGAGTTTGAGCGGGACTCGAACCCCAGTCTGGCATTCGGAGTCAGGGACGTTACCATATCAGCCACCACAACTTTATTGAATTTATGAGTATTTCATTCATAATGTTCTATCTTAATTTACTGCGAAAAAAGTACAAAATATGACTTAATATTTCGTAGGAAAAATCTAGTTAGAAATTCCAGATGGCTCCAGGTTCGGTTATCAGTTATAGTTCCAGAGTTGTTAGTAATTTTATGAGTAATTCATTCATAATTTTCTATCTTAATTTACTACGAAAAAAGTACGCAATACTGAAGCCGTTTAACGTAGGAAAAATCTAGGTAGAAATTCCAGACGGCTCCAGATTCGGTTATCCGTTACAGCTCCAGAGTTGTTAGTAATTTTATGAGTATTTCATTCATAATTTTCTATCTTAATTTACTACGAAAAAAGTACGCAATGTGACTGAAGCCGTTTAACGTAGGAAAAATCTAGGTAGAAATTCCAGACGGCTCCAGATTCGGTTATCCGTTACAGTTCCAGAGTTGTTAGTAATTTTATAAGTATTCCATTTATAATTTTCTATCTTAATTTACTACGAAAAAAGTACGCAATATGACTGAAGCCGTTTAACGTAAGAAAAATCTAAGTAGAAATTCCAGACGACTCCAGATTCGGTTATCCGTTACAGTTCCAGAGTTGTTAGTAATTTTATGAGTATCTCATTCATAATATTCAATCTTAATTTACTTCGAGAAAGTACCAACTATGACTGAAGCCGTTTATCGTTGTGAAAATCCAGGTAGAAATTCCAGATGACTCCAGGTTCGATGATGAGTTACAGTTCCAGAGTTGTTAGTAATTTTATAAGTATTCCATTTATAATTTTCTAGCTTAATTTACTACGAAAAAAGTACGCAATATGACTGAAGCCGTTTAACGTAAGAAAAATCTAAGTAGAAATTCCAGACGACTCCAGATTCGGTTATCCGTTACAGTTCCAGAGTTGTTAGTAATTTTATGAGTATCTCATTCATAATGTTCAATCTTAATTTACTTCAAGAAAGTACCAACTATGACTGAAGCCGTTTATCGTTGTGAAAATCCAGGTAGAAATTCCAGATGACTCCGGGTTCGATGATGAGTTACAGTTCCAGAGTTGTTAGTAATTTTCCGTTCCTGAGATGTTTTGGTCGAACAAGTCCTTTCACTTTCTAGCTGGTGATAGACTGGCGAAGGTTCCGTTCCTTTCCTTTATATTGCCAATATGTCAGCTGGACGTGGCCTCTTGCAAATATTGGATCCCACAAGTGTCACATAAATTGAAAGGATATTTCTTATATTATTCAACCCATTTGTATATTTTAGACTTATTCCAAAACCAGGTTTCCAGAAGGGAATCGAAAAGAAGAATTTTAGACTTTTAGTGGTAAAAAAGGTTTCTTAAATGAGAGTGCAAATAAGTAGTAAAGATCGGAATAGCAAGAGGCAGTATTACAAGTAGAAGAAAAAGAAGTAGTATAATTATAAGGAATTATTTCTGCTGGAAGGGGATATGGGCGGGTTCTTGCATTTCTTGTTGCTTGCTTAGAGTTCTCTTGCTTGAGGGTACACTGGGGCACATTGTTCTATCTTACTTCTCTTCCTCTTGTTTTGTTAATTTTATGTAGTTTATATAGGAAATATTTATTTCAATGTTGTTACTGTACTTAAAATATTTAATTTTTCCTTGTTTCCTTTCCTCACTGGGCCGTTTTCCCTGTTAGGGCCCCTGGGATTATACCATCCTGCTTTACCCGGCCCATATAAAGGGATAATTCCTCGTCCAAGATGTTCCATCTCCTCTCTTTCACATCATGCCTGGAACAAGAAATGCTCAGAAAGATTGTATAGGATTGTAACTATGAAAAAAAGCCATCACTTCTTCAGTCATTTAAGCACCAGAGAATCCTACGAGAAAGGAAAACAAGTCATCCTACTTCTGTAACTCCAGATTCTGAGACTCCTGCCTCTCAGGCACCTCCACCTACTATTCAAATCCAGTATTACTTTCCCCTTAACCCCCACAATTCCTTTCATCAGTATTATTATTATTATTATTATTATTATTATTATTATTATTGTTATTATTATTATTATTATTATTATTGTTATTGTTATTATTATTATTGTTATTATTATACTGTTTTGTGTTTATTATTATTACTATTACTATTATTATTATTATTATTATTATTATTATTATTATTATTATTATTATTATTATTATTATTATTATTATGAAGATGATGTGTGGTCACAATCGGAAATCCATATATATGAATAAACAAACAAACAAAGAGGTAACTCAGAAAAGCTACCTGACAGAACCAACCTCCTGGTTAACCCCCATTCAACTCAGCATACTCAGCATCGATCAATCTCTGAGTAATGCTTCAAATTAGCAACAGAGAACAAACCAACAATGAACCATTTCTTTGTATGGACACCAACTAGGTTTCCCACAACACAATGGCTTTGGCACCGATTAAATCCAGCGATCATCTTTTCATCTATCAATTCAGGGATTAATTATTTATTTTGTCTGATGAATTCTAAGTTCCCCCTTTCCCCAGTCTCCCATTTTATTCATCAGTTCTGGGCTTCGCAGCCTCTGGTCATCATTAAGTCATCATTCATCATCGGCATTATCGTCTGACTTAAAAAGGGCGCAAATCAAAGGAAAATTTCCCGAGGCTTCGTTTACAGGTATTTTTCATATTACTTTTTTTCTCATATTTTATTCGGTTTTTTTATTTATCATATTTCATTTTAGTTACTTACCGGGAAGGAAGTTTTAGTTAAACAAGATATTTCAATATGAAGTGTATTTCGAAATGAATAATGGTAAATATTTCAGGAAAATACCAAATCATATTATCAAATGTCAGTTCAAATGTAGATAAGCCTAATCTTGTGATCAGAGGGAGAGCTATAATTATAAATATGTGAGATTGAAAGTTTTTTTCTTTTACTTCGTTGAAAATTGTATTCTTACGGTGTTAATTATAATCTACGGTCAGTAGATATTTTCTTTTAAATATCTTTCAACGTTTAAAACACGTATTTTCATTTCACATGACAGACATTTGAATAACAATATTTAAGAAAAATATGTCGACATGAAGTAAAAGACTTTTATATAATTCTACCATAAGTAGACCACATTACCAGAATGCCAGATAATAAGATAAAACGTATATTGAAATATAGTGAAACCTTATGACAGACCGGATTATAATTATAAGATTGTCATATATATATATATATATATATATATATATATATATATATATATATATATATATATATATATATATATATATATATATATATACATATATATATATACATATATATATATATATATGCATATATATATATATATATATATATATATATATATATATATATTTATATTTATATATATATATATATATATAGATTTATATATATTTATATATATATATATATATATATATATATATATATATATATATATATATATATATTAATTCCATTCGATGATAAATGCATATTCTTTCTGGTTTTCATAATTATTCACCGAAAGTAGATAAGTTATTCATATGTCATTTGGCGATTGTAGAACAAATTTCGAAAGCCATAAAAACAATAGTAAGGTTGAATCTAGTGTTATTATCAGTTTCATAAAACAAACGAATCTGTGATTTTGCCAGCCATGACCATAAATGCATTAATCCGCGCGTAGCTATTATTTCTTGCAAACAATCAAGTTATCCTTATTTAGGCTTTTTAAGCCTTTTATTTAGGAATTTTTAGCCATATTGTAGTCTTTTAAGTCTTGTTTTACCCCTTTTGTAGCCCAGGCCTGTATAACCTTTTGCAGTCCATTTTAACCTATTTAGATTTTTTAACCTTTTGCAACCTAGGCTTTATGTATGTAATGTTAAAATCATATGAAGGTCAACCCAATGAAAGTAAATCCATCCCTATCATCGGGCCAAGGGCATTGATGATAAAACTGCCTCTTGAAAAGGGAAATATAACAGGATCTTAAAAGCAACACAAACAAGTTTATCTCAGCCTTAAAAGCTTCTACGCAAGGGGACGTGATAAGAGAAGTGTCGAGATATACTTTGACCTTTAATTACGAGTTTAGGGGAAACAAGGAAATAAGAACTGGTGCTTCATGTCTATTGGCCCGGCTGAGTTCAAAGGTCCACATCAGAACTGGCAACCATTTTAATGCCTTACTTCTATTATGGCTGGCTTTAACTGCCATCTAACGACTTTTATCACATCTATTGTTTGATAGGTTTATCTTAACCATGCGTTGCCTCGTCCAACATTGTTAATGTCAAAATGTCCTTATTTTCTTAGAAGTAATATAAACCGACTAGGAAACGTACCATAAAATAATATTTTCTATGGAGCATAAAAATGCGAATGCATCCACAACTCTTAATCATAACATTGAAAAGCACGAAGAGTACTCGCATAAAATTTACACTTTTTCAAATATAACCAATCCATCATGCGTCCTTTGTATCTTAATTATGCTCAAAACCCTTGTCTTATTTTGGAAGCAT
Source organism: Palaemon carinicauda (assembly GCF_036898095.1). Taxonomy (NCBI): domain Eukaryota; kingdom Metazoa; phylum Arthropoda; class Malacostraca; order Decapoda; family Palaemonidae; genus Palaemon; species Palaemon carinicauda. The sequence continues at coordinate 175,829,638 of NC_090729.1, read as the reverse complement.
ATTTTGCTAAAATGGATATACCATAATCTTTGCAAGGAAATTCGAGATGAAATAAGTTGTATTTGTGGATCCTAAAAAAGACATATTGAAATTATACATAACATACCTTCCATGGTATCATTAATATGCTAAGAAATCTTGTCATATTTTGGAAGCCTATTACAAAACCTTTACAAAAAAATTCGAGATGAAATAAGTTTTATTTGTGGATCATAAAAAAAGACGTTGAAATTAATCCTAACAACTTATTATTTTGCCGTCACATTATTTTTTTTTTTTTTTTTTTTTTTTTTTTTTGTGGTCTTGTATCAGAAGTGATTATCAAAGAAGAAAACGGCACCGCAACTACCAACTTAGTGTTAACAAACTATCTTTTTGTTTAAATAAAAAATAATTGAATACATAGTCAATGTCTAGAGAATAAAAAAAAAAATACATTTCAATTACATCCAGAGGAAAATTGAAAGTTAGCCCCAAAAAAATAACATTAATTGTCAAG